>NC_056738.1:539100024-539400024 GCF_019279795.1 Protopterus annectens | reverse complement strand
CTAGCTCTGAGTTGCAGCAGGCACAGCTCAGTGATTTGCTGAAGTATGTCTCTGTCCACCCTATAGCGCTCTATCTCCAGATCATGTAGCCCCTGTTAGGTTACCCTGGGTCTGAACACTCTTCTCCTCCTTGGTCTGTGGCAGTTGTCATCATTATCCTCCTCTCCACCGTCAGCCTCTAGCACATACTGATGGATCACAGCAATGGCAGCCCCTAACATTTTTCAAGTTAAAAAATCCCCCTGCATGTATACACCAGTGGTGCAGAGTTTGTGGAAAAACAGACTGTAAGGGGTTTCCATACTTTATACTGTTGTGCTGCTGATGCTGCCTCTATGATTGGCTGACTATGATACATTCCAGCTGTCAGCTATATTACTCATGCCTTTGCTTTGGCCACTGCGAGTGTTACAGGCATTAGTGATAATTTGTGCATGGTTGTCTTTATTCTGCTGTTGCCCTTCTTGTAATTAATTGTTGCTTACATCTCCCATTTTCAGCTATACAGCCACCTGCTAGCTGTATTACATCTGCATGGCCCATTCTGACTTGCAACACTCCCATAGTAGTGATTTCTACTTCATTTCTCCTTCATTTTGTACTGTTGCTCCTTATTTTTTATTTAAATCTCCTCCCATTTTCAACTATGCAGCCACCTGTATTATTGAGTGCTTTAATTGGCTCATTGTGGGTTGCAGACTCCCATATTGCTGATTTGTAGAGTGTTTCCCTTGCCCTGCTACTTCAGTTGCCTTTTCTTTCTATCTTCCTCTTTCAGCCTGTAGGCTGTGTAAACAGCAAGAAATGTCCCTCCCCTGCACGTGAACATGCCCCTCAGTTCATGGAATTAAGAGTAAACAGCCTCAGACACGACCACTTGCTTAGCTAAGCAGAAACCAGCCAACAGAGCTCCAATGTGCTTCCAGCAAGCATGATACAATCCCTTTTCATGTTCCTTGCTCCTCCTGCCTACACAATTATGTTAGAGCACCTACACAGTTAGGTGCAGTCTGACACTTAGAATAATTCCTTAAAAAGTTGTTATTCAGTATAAGTTCCCTCATTAACATACCCCACTGCCATAAGCCCCAGTTATTGAACTACTCACGAACCTTCCTCCTTAGCAACCACTGTTCCCTGCCAATGTTTACTTTCTGCATGCCATTACCTATAATGGTGAAATGCATAAAGTTGTTCTAATGGCGTCCCCCCCATTTCTGCATATTCTCCCCACTCCCACTAGTGTACCACTTCCTCTGCCCTCAATGGCCAAGTTCAGTCAACAAAAATTAATGTTATTTTTTCTTTATTTTGAAATGGTTTTGCATGCCAATAGCCATATATTTGGCCAATGGCATGCATAACCTGTTTAATACATGCTTTCTGGAGCACAGACATGCCTCCATTGTGTACTTTAAAGAAATGTATTTGGTTGGTAATCTAATACATTTCTGCAAATTACACTGTTCCGGCATGGAGACATGTCGCTTTGCTGGATCGCTAATCCGGCTCATTTGCATAGTTTTCACCAGCACGGCTTTCTGTGCTGGAACAGTGTTGGGCCGCTCATGCACGTCAAAACTGCATGTACCTGGATTGCAAAGCAGCCATTTTCTGTACAGGAGTGGCTACACTGTACCTGCATGGAAATAATTGCTTCATGAATCCCGGGGAGACTCTACTTCTAAGAAGGAACTACAACACGTAATATCAACTCTACAAGATTTATCAATTAAAATAGATGGAGTTCAAGAAAACCTTTTAGAAGTTAAAGAAAATACCCCACGATTCAATAAGCAAAAAATTCCATGCAGGAATAGTGCAGCCATTTCTGCACAGAATATGTCCACTGAGCAATCCAGTAAACAAGCCTGGTGACGGGCACGAGCCTGGCAACACTATTCTGCCATGGACATGACTATATTATGCTAATTACCTCATTTGCTGTTGAAAACCATGCAAATGAGGTCAATTAGCTATCCAGTAAGCAGGCAGGTATCTGTGGCAGAATAGTGTACAGGTCAGAGGTATGCACACACAAGGATATGACATCACAGGTTAGAAAGATACCACACAAGCAGGAGATCCCCATCCAGTATATCACCAGGTTGCTGGACTGTTTACACAGCTGTGTGCCATTACTACACTGCCTGTAGCCACACCTCACAAATGGCCTTGTTGGGCAAGAATTTACATAGCTGCCCTCATAATATTGGTCTATGCATCACAGAACTAGTAATCCTCTGGTAAAGCACTGTGATGATCTGAGGATGTCTGGCACTAGGTAATGATACAATACATTGCAGTTTCAGACTATGAATATGTGAGAAAATGTCTGCTAAACAAAACAAGTACCCTGACGAAACTCCCGCTTACTCCTGAGAGGTATGGCTATAGCACACAAAACCCTGGACTGGAGTACACCTATCTCTGGAATGGAGTCCAACAGTAACTATAGAAGGTCACACTGGGCATGCTCCTACACTTAGGAAATCACAGGACATGTTGGAACCCACATCAGAATATATGACTGTATTGTGTATATCTGTCCATGCATACAGACAGCTATGTACACCTCAACTGTCCCCACACAAACACATCAGACAGGATTACCCTCATCTAGCTGTAGGTGGCCCATATGTTATATATCTGCATCTGTTGTGTCACATACGCACACATATATATGGGCAACAGATAACATATTTCAAGCATACACACACATAGATGTGGAAAACTAAGAGACAGTGATACAGAGAGAGACACAGGGGGACACAGACAGAGTGAGCACACACATGGATACCTTGAATGACTTACAGTGATATCCTACTATGGGCAGTGGCATACCAGTTGTAAACAGTTGTACGTGCTATTATAAAAGGTTAGCCTCATTATGTAATGGTACTGAGGTTGAGTTTATAATATCACACCATCTGCCTGTGTGTGTGTGTGTGTGTGTGTGTGTGTGTGTGTGTGTGTGTGTGTGTGTGTGTGTGTGTGTGTGTGTGTGTGTGTGTGTGTGTGTGTGTGTGTGTGTCCATAGGACCAAATATTAAGAGACTCTTTCCACTCGGTACACTTTACATTGCCCTATTTCACAAGATCTGCTGCTGTCATTCACCTTAGAAGTACTATTGGACAGTGATCACCCCTCTAAGCTCTGTAGCATGTGTGATAGCTGCATAACACTGTAGTACAAATAACTAGATAGGTAGGGGTTCTAATCCTAATACTGGCAACTGTGTGTGTGTGACAGTTGTGTATGTGAGAATGAGGATGTGCATGTGTGTGTGTGTTTCTTTGTTGTAGATGAAACAGTTTTAGGCCATTCCCACCCACAACACTTCCCAGTAGTCCAGTTTATCAGTCCTGCTCATGTCATTCCCCTTATTGTAATCTTTGGCCAGCTGTCAGCCCAGTAAGCTCTGTAGCATGTGTGATAAGTGTGTAACACTATAGTATAAATCACTAGGTAGACAGGTTCTAATCTCAGGTCTAGCAAATGAGTGTGTATATATGTTTGTAAGATGAAGTATGTTGATAAGTCTCACACCCACTAGCCTACTTTATCAAGCCTGCTAATGTCATTCCCCTTAACAGCACCTTTGGCCATTTGTCAGCCTGGCAAGCTCTGTAGTGCATGTGATAACTACATAACACTATAGTACAAATAGATATATAGGCAGGGGTTCTATTCTCAGATGTGGCAAATGCATGTGCGTATGTTTGTAAGATGTTCTATTTTGACAAGTCTCACACCCACTGGCCTACTTTACAAGCTTGCTGATGTCATTCTCCTCAACAGCACCTTTGACCAGTTGTCAGGCTGGCAAGCTCTGTAGCATGTATGATAACTGTATAACACTGTAGTGTAAATAACTAGATAGGCAGGTGTTCTATTCTCGGATCTGGTAAATGTGTGTGGAAGGTATAAGTGTGTGTGTAAGTTTGTATGAAGAAGTATTTTGATAAGTTACCCACCCACTGGCCTACTTTAGCAATCAATCTGATGCCACCCCCTTATAGGCACATAGGCATACCCCTCAAGTGTACAGATTTTTGCAGAATGCCCAAAGGTTTGCCTCATATTTTTGGACTATTTTTGACAAAATTATGGTTTTCTGGCAAATTAGTGGCAAAACAGTAAAGATTGAAATTAGAAAATAATGACAGACATTTGAGTGGCAGACTTAATAACCTTCAGACAATTCTTGCTGATACTAAACCTGTTATTCTATATACTTTCTATGTTTGTAGGAGCAATATTTAGAAATTGTCCCTATTTATGGGCCTTTTCCCACTTTTATTTATGGCTTTGTCCAGTTATCTTGCTCTAAGAGATTGAAAGGTATGTACACAGGTGTGTACTAGGCTGATAGCCCTGGAGCTATTACAAGCCTAGGCCATAGATGTGCCCTGCCATTGTGCCACCTGATGTTAGTTACCAGTGCCTCCAGCAAGTAAAGCTCCTGTAGTGATCCCTGCGGTAAACTATCTATTACCTATCCACTCATCAAGAATAACAGGGTAATCTAGGTGCTTTGCTTGACATGTATAGGAAGTCTATTCCAGGACATTTGCAGTCTCTGGGTGTGGAACCTGTCCACCTAGCATGTTGTGTTTATTGTGGTAATGAGGTCAATGTCCCTGCAGTGTGTGGCACAGAGAGATTTGGATGCATTTAGATGTAGCAGTTGTAAAAGAGCTGGGTCAGACATGGCCTTTCAATTCAAGCAGAGATCGCCTCAAAGTAGGTGACAGGAGACAGAGAATAGCTGGTGTCTTTTGAGTCTGTCCATGTAGGGCAAGTGTTAAATGCCTAGGATCCTCATTATGAGGTACTTCTGTGCCCTCTCCAGCTGTTGCAGGTGTCTACTGAGGTACATACCAAATGTGTCATTTTACCTGATGAGTGGTCTAATGAGAGAAGAGTACACAGTGATGATGACCTATTTCCTCCTGGATGCAAAACCCTTGGTAATGACATGTGCCACATAGAAGGATTTCCTGACTGCAGTGGCAATGTGGTGGTGAAAGGATAGGTTGCTGTTAACCTGTGTCCCCAGTTTTCTAATAATGCCTACAGTGTTCATTGGGCTCTTATCAATGTGGTACATAGTGGAAATTGAGATATTATCAAAGGGAGTGATAATGCATTCTGAAGTGTCAAGCTACAGGCCATGGTGTCCACACCAGTCAGTGGTCTCAGCGAGGCCTTTCTGTAGGATGTCTGCACCACTTGCGGAGTCAATGATGGCTCTCAGATTGCAGCTGTCTGTGACCTTGGTCAAACAGAGTTCCTTTGTGTTGGCCTGGAGTCCTGAGAACTAGATGCTGAACAGAAGAGTACCAAGGACTGATCCCTGTGAAACTCCACTCGTGACTGGCTGGCAGTCTGACTTGGAACATGCTACATTTATACTGTGTGTTCTATCTGTGTGTTCTATCTGTGAACCAATTTGCAACCCCCCCCCAGAGATATAGGGGTTGATGCCTACTTTGGTGGGTCCAACTATAATCCCTGACTGAGGAATGGTATAAAGAGCCTTGGCCAGACTAATGTAGACTGTATGTAGTGCCTTACTGTCATACACAGCCCTGGTGATTGACTCAAAAAAGCCAAACAGGTTGAGCAGGCATGATCTCCCTTTCACAAAGCCAAACTGTGTGGGGTCCAGAGTTAGGAGATTACCTATATGTTTGTCGATCAGGTCCCTGATGATGCACTCCATAGTTGTACATATCACACACATAAGGCTAATGGACTGATAATTCCCAGGGTCTGTAGTTCCCACACCTTTATGGAGAGGGATGACTGTATCAGTGTGCCATTTGGGAAGGATAAATCCTGAGATGAGGCTATGACTGGACAGCGCACACAGATGTGTTGCCAGGTTTCTCTGTAGTTCATGTAGAATACAGCCTGGGATTATTTGGGGTCTCATGGAAGCTGCATTCTCACCTGTGGACAATGCAGGTGTAACCTGGGAGGAATACTCTTGGGTGCCTGGCATTCCTCTGCCATTTTGACTGTTCCCCTGGGGGGGGGAGGGGTAAAGTTGGCACTGAATGTGTTGGCAAGAATGTTGGCAATATCTGTTGTCACAGTATAGGAGGTATGATTGTGCAATACCTCAGAACACATCTGGGTATTGGTGTGGAGGTTCCTGATATGACTATCAAAAGGTTTGTGACTGTTGTCAGTGTCTGCTGCAATTATGCTGTCATAGACAGCTTTAGATAATTCCATGAGGGATCTCAAGTTGTTGATGAGGCTAATAAGGGTGTTTTACCACTCTTGGTAGGCCACCTTTTTCTGCAACAGTTTCTTCCTTCTGTTGTACATTTTATTAATGGCAGGGGACCACATGATTGGCCTCCAGTGTTTGGAGGTACGTGGGGTATGGCTAGTTCCATGCATCAATGTACTTGTCCATACAGTGCAATTGTGTATGATTTGGCAGTCATGCAGGTATTTTCCATTGGCATGGTTGCTGTGAAGTTAGCCACCTCTGTTTTTATGAGTCCAAACTCAGCTGTGGTGAAGATGTCCAGGGTAGTTTCTTTTGCAGGGGTTGTGGATGAGAACTGGATTTCTGTGGTGATTACTCTATGTTCAATCTGATCAGATAGCAATTGATTACTGTTGTCAAGCAACACTCCCATATGTTAGTAATCAACACAGGTCAAGGATGGTCCTTCCTCTACTGGATGTCAGTATGAGCTGGACCAGGGCACTGGAACAGATGTATACCAGGAAGTGTTGGGCCAGGGTATTAGTGCATGAGTATCTTCCCCACTTGATGGAGGGGTAGTTGAGCTCTCCTAGTATGTGAGTGTTGGGTTGGACCTTGATAGATTCTGGGGTGTTGAGGAATGTGGATTGAGAGTCTAGCAACATTGATGTGGACCTATAGCAGGCTATGATCTGGATTGCACTACTAACCTATTTCAGTTGTACCTGACGTATGTCAGATGCATTATACTGGGATACTACTCTGGATGTGTGCATATTTGTTATCAGTATGGAGACACCACCACCTTTCTAGCTGTGGCCCATGTTTTCATAGGTTCATAGATTAGTACTAGGCTAACTGCCCTTGCAAGCCATTTTAAGCCTTGCCAATTATCCCTTGTGAGACTCCAACCCTGCACCTTGTGTTTGTAAGGCAAACACCTTAACCATTAGGCCACCCTCCCAATCCTTGGGGCTGACATGTGTGGAATGAGTTGTAGGCTGGTTGTGCAGGGGTACTGTCGGCTGCTGCAAAACATGTCTCTGCTACAGCACAAATGGCAATGTTCACCATTTTGAGGAGTGCTGCGACTGGCTGTATCTCGGGATTTAGATGTCTAGTGTTGAGCAGCATGACCCTCTGATTGCATATATGTGTAGCTGTTACGGTGGTAATATGATTCTGACCACCACTGTAAAATCCACTATAGGGATGGCAAGACACTTAGCCAGTACCCAGGGGTGACAGATGTAGGCCATCTGTGGCAAGCCATTGCAGTCTGTCAATCTTGTCTTCCAAGTAGACAGATAATGATTCCCATGAGAGTGACACCGGACACATAAGCCAATTGTTGAATGCAATAATTTGTTGTCTGTACTGTGGTATCATTCAGGGTGACAATAGTATACTGCTCAGGGCTACTGCTATACTTGCCTGGCCCACATATTCTGAGAGCTCCTCCATGTCTCATTTCATATAAACCATGGATATGCATCTCAGGTCATCCACATGCACATGGACAATGACAGAATGATACTTGCAGTTGTTGTGGAGTGACCTGACTGGGTGTATTATGTGTTGGATTCTGGCATCTGATAGAAAGCTGACTGTTACCTCATCCATGTTCAAATTAGTGAGTAGCACATCTGGGTACCTCACAATTGAGTCACCTATGATGACTGTATCAGGGAAGGTGTTTAGCCTTCAGGGCCTAGGTTGAGGGGCACACTGTGTAGGTGAGATATGTGTCCTGTGGTTTGTGCTGTATTGAGGTAGTTGAGTAGGTGTCTGTCCTGGTGGTCTGCAATGTTTGAGTAATTGTCTATTGAGTGCCACTGTGAAGGTGGGTATGTGGTTATTGTTTGCATGTCAGAGCTGTGATACTGTGTGTTCTGGAAGGGTATGTGTTCCATGTGGTGTGTTGCAGGTGTTGACCCTTCTCCCCTTGACCAGCTAGTGCAATCTTCACTTGAGAATGTATATCTTCCAATATGGTGATATAGGGGTATCTCTCACAAGTCTGAGTGTTGGGTGTTTAGGGGAGAGGGTTGTCTGTGTACATGAGGCAGTTTCAACACTGCCTCAGAATGCTGAAGTGCACCAGGTTAATGGGAAAAAGCACAGAGAACTGTAATTTGATCATGCCAGGAGGAGTGATCATAACTACTAAGTACTGAAGCTATGTCTATGAGGAATGACTACTGCTGATAGCTCTCAGATGTGCTAGAACACTTGATAAATAAACTTGTTGATGTGCAAAGCTATTAGGCTATTTGAAATGCAGGAAATAAACAACTAGCAAGATCTAAGGGAAAGGCTGAAGGCAGACTTACTGGCACCTGCAACAGTTCACCTCAGCTGTGCAGTTATCAGCACCTATGGCCAGCTGTCAACCCAGTAACCTCTGTAACATGTGCAGTAACTGTGTAACACTATAGTACAAATAGCTAGATAGACAGGGGTTCTAATCGCAATACTCAATACTGGCATGTTTGTGTGTGTGTGAGAATCATGTAGTGTCTGGGTTATACCATTTTGATTTGTGTACCACCCTGTAATTGTCCCATCACCCTACTTTACTAGGCCTGCTGATGTTATTCACCATAGAAGCTACTTTGGAGTAGAAGAACTCATGTAAGCTCCATGGCACATCTGATAACTGTGTAACACAGTAGTAGAAATAACTAGATAGGCAGGAGCTCTAATCTCAGTCCTGGCAACTGTGTGTGTGTGTGTGTGTGTGTGTGTGTGTGTGTGTGTGTGTGTGTGTGTGTGTGTGTACATGTGTGTGTGTTTGTATGTGTATATGTGTATGTATGTACTGTCTGGGTTATACCATTTTGATTTGTGTACCAGCCTGTAATTGTCCATTCACCCTACTTTACTAGGCCTGCTGATGTCATTCACCTTATAAGTACCTTGAGACTAGGGGAAATCCTATAATCTCTGTGGTGTGTCTGATAACTGCGTAACACTGTAGTAGACGTAACTAGATAGGTAGGGGTTCTAATCTCAATACTGGTAAGTGTGTGTGTGTATGTGCGTGTGTGTGTGTGTGTGTGTGTGTGTGTGTGTGTGTGTGTGTGTGTGTGTGTGTGTGTGTGTGTGTGTGTGTGTGTTTGTGTGTGTGTCTATCTCTCTCTCTCTCTCTTTGGGCAAATATCATATCCTGTTTGGCTGATAGCAATTTGATTGGTGTACCATCCATGCCTGTTTACCCCCTCTCGCTGGCATTACTTTATATAGAATGGCAATGGGATCTGCCTCAAATGCAGCATGTTAAACCATTTTGTAAGCCATTCCAGTCTTCTGTACAGATGTCTATGGAATATCCAAATGCTTAGGTTCATAGCCTTTGCAAGCCTAACCAGAGAATTACCCTGGCATCGTGCCATCTAACATTATTTCCTAGTGCCTCTGTGGAGTAGAGCCACTGCAGTGATCCCTGGGGTGAATTCCCTATTTCCCATCCATTCATCAAGATTTCTCTTAAAGAAGGCCAGTGAGGTGCTCTGTTTGACATGTGTGGGATGTCTAGTCCATAACATGGCAGTCCCTGGGTTATGAACCAGTCCCTCTGGCATATTCTGTTGCTTGTGGTAATGAGGTTGAGGTCTGTGGAGAATGTGGTGCAGAAGGACTGGGATATCTTTGGATGTAGCATTTCTAACAGAGCTGGGTCAGACATAGCTTTGGAAGTCAAGCAGAGATCGCCTCTAAGTAGGTGATATGAGACAGAGAATAGTTGGATATTTTTAGTCTGTCCATATAGGACAAGTGTCTACGGCCTAGGATCATCTTTGTGAGGTACATTTGTGGCCTCTCCAGTTGTTAGAGGTGTCCATTGAGGTACATGCCATATGGAGCATTGTACTCAATGATTGGCCTAATGAGGGAAGAGTAGAGGGAGACAATAACCCCCTACTTCCTGGATGCAAAACCATTAGTAATCAGATGTGCCACATAGAAGGACTGTCTGACCACAGTTGCAATGTGGTGGTTAAAAGAGAGGTTGCTGTCAACCTGTATTCACAGGTCTCTTATAATTCCTTCTGTGTTTAGTGGACTACCATCAATGTGGTAATTTATGGGAATTGGGTTTTTCCCAAAGGGGATGCTGACACATATTTGGCCATTGAGCTTCAGGCCATGTTTCTGACAGCATACATTGGTCTCAGTGAGGCCTTTCTGCTGGATGTCAACATCACTTGTGTAGTTTATAAAAGCTCCCAACATGCAATTGTCTGTAAACTTTGTCAACCAGAGTACCTTTGTGATGGCCTGGACTTCATATAAGTAGATACCAAACAATTGAGGACCCAGGACCAAACACTGTGGGACCCCACTCGTGACTGGTCAGCAGTCTGACTTGGAGTCAGCTACTTTCACACCATGGGTTCTATCTGTGAGCCAGTCTGCGACTCACCTAGTGATATAGGGGTTGATGCCTACCTTAGTGGGTTTTCTATGATTCCAGAGTGGGGAATGGTATCAAAGGCCTTCACCAGATCAAGGTAGGCATTATTTATTTATTTTTATTTATTTTACATTTGTTTACTGGGATAGTCCAACTGGATACGTGTCCATTTTCAGCAGATGCCTGGAGAAAATAACTCCACATAGACAAACTTACATAGATTACACTGAAGTTAGCAAACAATTATAAATACAAAGTGATTATATACAATGGCTTAGTAGTGTTCCCTAGCCGAGACTCACAATTCTCATGGACTAACACAATTAAAAGTAAGAGACATCAGATTGGAAGCAGAGCTTGGTGATGTAGTTACAAGTTATGATAATTACAGAATATGCTTTTAGTTTATAACTTAATCAGGGTTGGTACATGGGCATAGCCAATTCATTTTGAGATACTGTTTGAGGTTTTTTTTGAAGAGACTTTTGGAAGATTGTAGGGTTATATAGTTTGGCAATGAATTCCAGATTTTGCTAACAAAGTTGGCAAACAGGTATTCATCAGCAGAGTTATTATCTTTGTGGGTTTGGACCAGTAGTTTATTGGCTGACCGTAGGGATCTTAGGTTGCTATATGGCTTAATAATATTTTTAAGTGAGGTGGTATCCTCAGGGTGGTAAAACATTTTGTGCGCTATTAATTGTTGATTGAATTGAATTAAGCTGGGTCGTTCTAGACACTCTAGTTGTTTAAGGTTCTGGCAGTGGTGGGTTCTATAGGTGGAGCCAGTGGCAAATCTAGCAATATGATTGTAGAGATGGGACAGCTTACTTAGTTCAGATTTGTTGAGGTTTGAGAGTACAGGCAAGGCATATAAAAGAGTAGAGAGTAGGTGTGATCGGGCGATTGCAGTCCTAGCCAGTGGGGTTAAATTGTCTTATTTCTATACAGCGAACCAAGCTTCTTATTGATGGTCTGTATGGTTTTGTTGACCTGCATTTCAAATTTGAGATTATTGTCTATGATAACCCCTAGCAGTTTGGTGTGATTATCTGGGGAAAATAGTGGTACCATTGTTAGATGTGACAGAGAAGGAAAGTGTGGTGGATCAACTAGTGAAGGAGAAGAGTATAAGTTTATTTTTATTGGGGTTCAGAAGTAGGCATTGGTTGGTGAGCCAGTTCTCGATAGTGTTAAATGCATGTTAGGTTAAGGTTTGCAGTTCGGATGGGGAGGTGGCTGAGCAGATCAGAGTGGAATCATCTGCATGTTGAATGCAGGTAGCTTTAGGGATAGCAGTGTGAAGGTTGTTGATAAAAAGAAAGAAGAGTATTGGACCTAGTATGGACCCTTGTGGGACACCAAGTGTGAGAGGCAGCTGGCTGGAGAGTTTGCCCTGCCATAGTACCGCCTGTTATCTACCAGTCAGGACTGGAACCACTGGATAGCAGGCTTGTTGAGGGAAATAGATTTTAGTGAACAAATGAGTTCATGGTTGACCATGTCAATGGCTTTTTATAGGTCAAGAAAGAGGGTGGAAGTTAGCCTATTGTCATTCCTGTTTTGGTTTATGGCAGTAGTAAAGGAAAGGAGAGCTGAGGTGGTGCTGTGTTATGGCCTGAAACCATGCTGGGAGTTAGATAGTAAGTTAGTCTGTGTAAGGTATTGCATTTGTTGCTTGTGTACACATCTCCCCATTATTTTGGCTAGTGGGGAAAGAATGGCAATGGTTCTATAGTTGGATATGTCTGAGGAGCTACCACCTTTATGGAGTGGGATGACATGAGATATTTTCCAGAGGGAGGGGATAGCATTTTCGGATAATGTTCTGTTGATGAGGATAGATATGGGATATGCAATGGCATCTGCAGCTATTTGTAGGTACTCTGCAGGGAGGAGGTCAACAGCAAGTGTGGTAGGTTTTAGTTTTTTTAGAAGTGTTTTGATAAAACTAGTGGATATTGGTTGGAAGCTAAATTTGGGGTGATTATTTGGTAAATTAGGTGTGTGGTTTAAGTTAGAAGGGGTTAGTTGATTTGCTAGGGATTGGATTGTTTCAGTGAAAAAGTTAATAAAGATGCTAGCTATGGTCTCTGGGGAACTATGGGTGCAGTTAGCCATGGTTGGGGTGGTGGAATGACCTGGACAAAGAAGTTGATTTAAGCCTGGCCATAACTTTTGAGGGTTATTATGGTGTTTTTGTAGGAGATTTTGGTAGAAGCTTTTTTTATCCAGTAAAATAGATTTTTTGTATCATTCCTGAGTTGACAATATCTTAGATGGTCAAGTGCGGCTTTAGTTGTCCTCCAGCTGACCCAGGCACTGTTTCTAGTTTTGATTTTAGCTTTGGTATCTTTTGTGCGCCATGGTGCTGTATTTGATCTAGTTGTTATTGTACGTGCTGGAGCATGGGCATCAGGGATACTTAGGAATTTAGTGTTAAAGTGATCTATGGCCTCCTCTAATGTTAGATTTTTTTTAGTTTTGACCAGTCAACTGCTTTTAATTCATTTTGGAATATAGCAGCATCAAAGTTTTTCCTGTTTCTAACTGTTTTATATTTGGACTGGTGAGGGTTTCCTGCCTTATGTTTTATGATATAGGTTAGACAATGGTCGCTGAGGTCATCAGGGAGAGTAACAGCTGTGTACAGTTGGGGTTGCTTATTAACTAGGATCCTGTCTAGGATACGTTCCTTGTTGGTTGGTTTGTTTATAATAGTGGGAGAGGTTATGGTCTGTTTAAATCCAGATAAGATTATATGGGTGAGGGGGGGGGGGCGCGGAGGAGCAGGGGTGCCAGTCTGTGTTAAAATCACCAAGAACTATCGTCTCTTGGAGATAGGTTGTGGATAACCAGTAAAGGAGATCTTCTAGGGTATTTAGGTTGTTGCCTGGTGGAACATATGCACAGACAATGTTCAAGTGCTTGTTCTGGTTAATCTGTATCTTGGTTATGAGGAGTTCTGCGTTATTGAATTGGGGAGGTTGAATGGTGTCTCTATTAATGTTTAGAGCATTTTTGTAAAGGACTGCTATCCCACCTCCTTTTCTTGTAGCATGGTCTAACCGGAGAATATTGTATCCTGGAGGTTGTATCTCATTGTCAGTAGTACTTGGTTTTAGCCAGGTTTCTGTAAGACACATAATGTCTGGGGAGTGGGTTGCTAGGAGGGTGTGTAGGCTGGGAATCTAATTGTTAATACTTCTAATATTTAGTTGAAATGCTAGGAGGGAACTAGTGGGAGTATTCATGGGTAGCTTGACTGTGGGGGTTATGGTAGGGGAGTGAAGGGTATTGGGTGTAGGTGGGCCATGGTTGGGATGAATGTCTCCATGTGTTACAAGAGTATAGTGACAGGATATTCTGAGCTTTAGGAGTTTGTTTATAAGTTTTATATAGTCTTTGTCTTTAGGATTATATTTTGTGGCTGTACAGGGGTGGTATTTTATAGAGGAGGTATATTTGGTGTGCTGGGGGATGGTAAAGTGTTTGGTGTTATGTGTGAAGTCATGGGTATCTGTTTGACCATTTGGGTAGTGAATACCATGGTCAATTGTTTGTTCGTAGGCAGTGAGATGGTAAAATAGAAACAGTATCGGCATTTGGGTAATTCGTATTTTTTTGCTTGTTTGCATTTTGTTAGGGGGCTGCAGGCCACATTTTGTTGGCTGACTGTGCTAGCAGGGTGTGGAAGAATGGGAGAAAAGGAAATTGGTTAAGGGAGCAGGGTTCCTCAATGATGTGTGAGGTGCTGTTTGGTACTTAGCAGGAGGGGAGTGGCAAAGTCTGGTTTAAATTTAGCACTAATGGGGGCAGGTGGAATTTGGGGGTAGGGAGGGGAGTGGAGTGAGCTGAGCGCAGCGAGGGTGAGCGGAGTTGGAGTGGGGCTAACATTGACTCAGAGTTAACTTGGACTTCTGGTTTGGTTTGTATGCTTGTATGTAAGCAATGTTTTTGGCTGTACTTTAATTTGTATTATTCTCTATTATTTTTACACCAATTTCAGGCTAATTTTAATAGGATCTTAGGGGTAAACTAGCAAATGTAGTCAATATGGGGGTAGCCAAATTACTGTGGAGACAGCCTAGAATCAAAACTTTTCCAAATTGAAAAGTAAATGCTTGGGACTAGAACACTGTGTGAGTGTAAGGCTGATTCAAAGTATTATAGCCCAATCTAGTGGCAGTTGGCTGGAACTCTTCACTGTTGTTGTGCATACACCATTAAGCTTCAACAGTTTACAAAAACTAAATTGTAATTCACCTATTACAGTTGAAAAGCTGGAGGGAGTCAGGTTCTTGCTTCCCAGAGGTTTTACTTAGTTAAGATAGCCAGCTTCAGTGGAGAAGGTATAAAATGCTTTATGCAGTTAATCCCATGTGGGGGTGGGGGGGTCATGCAGGAAATAAACCAGATGACCACCTTGACATCATCCACAGCTCTGGTGACTGACTCAGAGAAGTTGACCAGGTTGAATAGGCATGATCTACCCTCCACAAAACCAAACTGTGTGGGATCCACAGTTTGGAGATTCCCTGTATCCATGTTTATTCGGTCCATGATGATGCGTTCCATAGCTTTGCATATCACACTTTTCAGGCTAATGGGGTGATAGTTACCAGGGTTTGTAGTCTCTCCTCCTTTGTGGAGAGGGATGAATGTAGCAGTGTGGCATTTGGTAGGGACAAAGCCTGAGGTGAGACTGTGATTGAACAGGGCACACAGGTGTGGGGCCACGTCACTCGGTATTTCATGTAGAACACAGCCAGAGATATTGTCAGGTCCCATAGAAGATGTATTCCTGGCCTTGGACAGCGCTATTTTAACCTGTGCAGCAGCAATACTGGGTGTCTGGCAATCTACTGGTATTGGGATTGGTCCTTTGGGGGGGAGAAAGGGGTAAGGTTGGCACTGAATTTGTCAGACAGTATATTGGCAATATCTGTTGGCTTGGTAAAGGAGGTAGCATTGTACAGTAGCTCAGAACAAATCTGGGTATTGGCATGGGGATTATTTACATAACTATAGAAGGCCTTGTTTTTGACTTTACAATCTGCTGCAATTCTGTTTTCATAGCTAGCTTTAGAGGATTTGATGAGTGATCTCAACCTTTTGTTGAGGCCAGTAAGGGGGTTGTTCCAGTCTCGGGACTTCACCTTATTCTGCCTCAGTTTATTTGTTCTGTTGTTGAGTTTGTGTATTGTAAGTGACCACCAAATTTCCTTCCTGTTGTGGAGGGCAGTGTCTTGGTTCTACTGGGTATGGCGAGATCCATGCATATATGTATGTGTTTGTACAGCGCATTGGTGTATGTGTTGGTGTTCATGCAACTGTTCTCCATTTGCGTGGGTGCTGTGAATGTAGCCACCTCTGTTTTAAGGAGCCCGATGTTAGCTTTGGAGAAGTCTGTCATGATGGTTACCTTTGCGGGGGGTGGGGGGTGGGAGGGATGTGGATTCCCAAGGTGATTAGTTTGTGATTGGAACTAACCAGGGAGGATTTGACTATTGGTGTAGAGCAACAGTTGCCCATTTTAGTAATGACTAGGTCAAGGGTGTTGCCACCTGTAGTTGGGGTACAAATTAGCTGGTCCAGGGCATTGTAATTAATGAATTCCAGGAAACATTGGCCAAGTGTATTGGTACATGATTCCCAGTTAATGGAGGGGTAGTTGTAGTCACCCAGCTTGAGAGTGTTAGGTTGGACCCTAATATTCTCCTGGGTGCTTAGGAATGAGAAGTGTGAGTCTTGGGATATGGTTGGGGACCTATAGCAGGCTATGACCTGAATCACTGTATTATCCAATGTTAGCTCCACCTGCAGTATCTGTGATGCATTATGTTGGGCTACCAGTGTGGAGGTGTGTGCATCCCTTATGAGTATGGAAACACCACTGCCTTGGGAGCTTCGGTCCAAATTCTTGAGCCAAAGGGTGCGGAATGATGTATAGCCTGGTAGTGCAGGGGTGCATTCCCCTGCTTTGAACCAGGTCTCTGTTACAGCACTAATGTTGATGTTTGCCATTTTAAGGAGTAGTTTGACTGAGTGCATTTTGAGTTACACTTCTAGCATTGAGCAGCATGACACTCAGATTCCAGTTGTGTGTGGCTGCTATGGTGGTAATTTGGTTTTTGGTACACAGTGTAAAAAAGACACTATAGGGGTGGTAAGAGCCTTGGCTAGTATCCAGATGGCCAGTGGTGACAGATGCAGGCCATCTCTGGCAAAGCATCAAGGTCTGTTAATCATGTCATTCCAGGCAGACACTGGACTCCCTTGGAATGACACCAGAAACATAGCCAATTGTTGAAATCAATCAGATACTGCTTGTGCTGTGGTATCATTCTGGGTGATGGTAGGATGCTGCTCAGGGCTAGGGTCATAGCTGGCTGGGCTACATAATCCAAGAGCATCTCCATGTCTCTCTTCATGTAGTCCAGGGAGGGACATCTCAGGTCATTCACACCCACATGGATAATGGCAGAGTCATATTTGTACCTGTTGTTGAGGGACCTGAGTGAATGCGTTATGTGGCAGATCCTGGCACCTATCAGGCAGCTGACTGTTACTTTCTCCCTATTCAATCTAGTGAGTGGGACATCAGTGTGCCTCACTATCGAGTCACCTATGGCTAGTGTCTTGTGCATGCTGTTTTGCCTTAGGGGCTTTGGATGAGTGGCACACTGTTTATGAGAGTTATGTGCATCGTGATTGGTGCTGTGTTGTGGTGGTTGACAGCATTTCTCCACTGGAGACCTCTGCTGTTTGGGTAGATTTGTAATGAGAACCTCTGTGAAGGTAGGTGTGTGGTGTGTGTTGTTATGTGCAGGAAGTGCTGGTGTGTGTTTTGGAGGGCTATGTATTCCATGAGGTGTGGTGCAAATGTTGACCTAATCCTCTTGACCAGCTATTCTGGTCTTGGCTAAACAGTGTGTGGCTTCCAATTTGCATATATAAGTGCGTCTCTTGCAAGTCTGAGTGTTTGGAGGTAAGAGGAGAAGGTTGTCAATATACATGAGGGAGTTGCTATATTGCATCAGGATGCCCAAGTTCACCAGGTTAATAGGAGAAAGCACAGGGAAATTACCTTTACACATGCCTGGAGGGGTGGGCATTACTAATAAGTACTTGAGCTGTTTCCTTGTAGAATGTTTAGTGCTGGTAGCACTTTTGTGTGCTACAATAATTGCTACAAGAAGTCTGGTAAAGTGCTAGAGTAATTACCTAGTAAAAGTGCTGGAGAGGAGAGGAGAAAACTAGCAGATGTAAGGGAACAATTGAATAGCAGACCTTTTGGCACCATTCAGAGGCTTACAAACAGACCCAGTTACAGCAAAGCTGTATGTGGACTAAACTAGTTAAAGGAAAGGCAGGAAACAAGCATAGACCTTTTATTTTATTCTATTATTTAGGCAAACTATATGTTGTCTGTGCTCCTTAACAATACCTATGTATGTGATATTGTTGCCTAATTATCCACACTGAGGGTAGTGACACACATGTCAGCATCATGCATCATACCGGCCTGGAACATCATGCTGATACAACATCTGCTACACTATCACTTTTCCAGGCTTGTAGGAGCAATACATGACTCCACATCCTATGTGTGGTGGGTCATCTCACCATCCATGTAGGCATTCAGAACCTTACATGATGTAAGAGATAGTATGTTATGTCCCATGCTTATAATCTATGTGGGGCATGTAATGTGTATGCAGTAGTATAATACATAATAGTGGAAATGTAGGTTTACTAATCTGTGTATTGTCAACTGTGTTAATGTTACTGTGTGCACATCCTGTGTGTCAGTCCTTACTGTGTGTATGCCAAGGATATATCTATTTTATCTCACTGTTCCACCTGGTGGACTCATGGATACATACCACAGACTTCTCCCACACAGTATCATGCATGCCCTCATCAACTACACCAGCACTGAGTGCATGTTAAAGACATAGCTGGACCAACAGGTGTTGACAGGTGAATCTGTAATGGCTATGCTTGTGAGGGATCTGCTGACAGTACTGCAGTAACCTGTTCTGTATGTATGAACCTGGGGTAGTACACAACAGTCAGCTGACATGTCTGAGGGCTACCTGTCTGTGACAAGGGGTATGTATGCAAGGTGACACTGTCCACAGTGTCTGTCACACATTGTGGCATGCATACACATCTGGTACATGTACATATGAAGCTGTGCCATGCCTATGACATGGTCATTGTATCCCCAGTCTGACATGCTCCCTCTTAAGAATGTCTGCGGGGCCACAGCCTGCAGACACACAGACACCTGGGACACAAACAGAATATAGCATGTCAGACTAAATTCAGTCAGTGGTACTAACAGCAATAATGCATCTTGGCTAATAATGTACATACACCTGTATGTGTACCCATAAGAAATGCAAGCAGATAGCACCTTACATAGGATTACATACCTACACTGCACTATATTCACCCTATGCATCAGACCCATATTAGCATGTCCCTGCATCAATGGTATGGATAACCAGCATGTGGCTCAGTTATCATTACATGCATAGGGTGTTGTGTGGGTTTGCCAGTGGCCTAGACTGGGCCATACAGTTGACATCATATGTGTGTGTGTTTGGAGGGGTATCCAATAGATGGGCTGTGCAAAGGTACTGTGTGTGTCTGAAGGTGATCTGCCTGTGATACAGATATGTGTATGTATGCATGCATGCACACAGTCATGCCATGTGGCAGCCCTACACATGGGTACATTGGACAGCTGTGGACCATACATGGCAGGGTGTCCGGGACACCGCCTCTGGACACAGACAAAGGAACTGGTCCTTCCAGGGGTATCACTGGCACCACCAGGCCCAAGGCTAGATACAATACTCTTTCCTGATGGTGACAGCTGTCCACTGGATCTCTGCCCCTGACAGGACTGGACAGGACTATGTGGCCATGGGCTGCCCTGGTGTGATGTGGATGGCAACCTCCCTTCAGTAGTGCTGGTGTCACTACATCTAAGGGAATGGGAAAGTACATGGCCCCATACACTGTCTGCTGTTGTTGGTGATGACCTACATCCACATGGCTGATGCCCACCTCCTACCACATGCTCTAGCACAGACATGCCATGGTTGGGGATTGCCAAGGCCTCACCCCAGCGTCTATTAATGACCTTAGTATTTTGACGTGTGGACCTAACAAGGTCATGTATGTCACCATGTACATCAGGAATAGTTGTATCCACCACTCTGAGTATTTGTGTGTTGTGGCGTTCACTATGTGCATGTGCATCCAGGACAGCCTAGAACATGCGTCTGGTGAATCCTTCTGTGGCAATTGCAACAGTGGCCCAATGAGCAGCATTCCTCCTGCAAGCACCTCTGTCCATCTGCCTGTGTGAGACCTTGCCTGCACTCTGGCTATGGCCAGTGTCTACACTCACACCTGCCATAGTCACCACAATAACCTGTTCAATGCCATCACCTGCCAACTGTCCATCATCTGTGGCCAGTGAAGAAGCCTTTGATTATTTTGGTGAAAGCGCTTAGTTGTTTGATCTAAAAATAAATGGTCCACTTTACCGGTTTCGGTACCTGTGTTTGTTATTTTATTTATGTGTGGGTATTGTCACTATGTGCAGCGATGGTGTGCACAAGAGTGGGATGCCAACTAATGGCACAGATTCAGCCCCTGACAACCCCACCTGTACCTTACTATTCCTACCATCATTGTCAGAATCTGCAGAGATAACAACATCATTTTCCAAAGGGGGGACCCAAACCCCATCACCACCTGTGAGGGGAAGACAACATATGTACATTAATACCTGCACTTTGATGTTGGCTGATATACACACACACACACACACACACACACACACACACACACACACACACACACACACACACACACACACACACACACACTTACAGGTGAGGTGGCACAAATCTGTTACACAGACCACACATTACCCACATGGTGACATGCATGACACATGGTCCTCAACATCATGGATTGCAGCCAGTTTTACTACATGTAACTGACAGTATAGAGCTCTGGGATATGTGATAAGTGTTAGTATGTGATGGCCGTTCCTCAGCACAGACTGCACCCATGTACACATCATTGCTGTTCACCTGTATTGCACAGTGGCAAGTACTACAGCACATACCTCACAGCTGTACATATACTCACAGGATGTGTAGAAGTCTGGCTCATATGTTTGCTCTATTTCTCATAGCTCCTGTGTTTCTCTGAAACATAAGTGGGATGATATTACAGAGTGACATCACTGATTATTGACATACGTGTGAGTGGCAGACCTCCAAACCAGCAGTGAATTTATGGTCACACAATTCCTGTTACACCATCGACCTTCTAAGCTTACATTGGATATGATAAGTGCACACAATCCCATTAACATGCCATGTTCTTGTAATATACAGGATGAGACCACAATAATGCATCTAAATATGTTACCCAACTTTCATGTGACATATGACCTGTGCAATCCAATCGATAAACAAACACGTGTTACATGTAAAATATAATGACTTCAATATGTACAATATGATGATTGCATAAGTGTGCACACCCTTACAATGATACATTGTTGAAGCACCTTGTAAGTGGCTTACAGCATTCACTCTTCTTGTGAAGGTGTCTATCAGCATGGCACATCCTTACTTGGCATTATTTGGCCACTGTTCCATGCAAAGGTCACCCAAATCTGTCAGATTGCAAGGCAGCTCATGTGCACAGCACTTATCAGGTCACACTGGGGTTTTTCTATCTGGTGTAGGTCTAGGCTCTGGCTGGGCCAATCCATAACCATGCATGTGTTCAGTTGGACTCATTCTAAGGTAGCTTTGGATGTATTCTTCAGTTCTTTGTCATGTTGAAGGTTGACAACCTCCCCATCCTCAGTGTTCTTGCAGATGCCTGATGGAGTCTGGGCAGAAGTGGGTGTTATTTGGAAATGTTCAGAATTCCCACCATCATGACTAGAGGCCCTGTTCTGGCTTTGGAACAGCATTCCTACAGCAGGCCACTGCACCAGTGTGATTCACCATGGGGATGTTGGTCTTCAGGTTATGAGAGGTGTTACTTGTCACCACCATAACACATTTGCAGACCTGCCTTTGGGAGACATGATGTGCTGTATTGCAATTTGCATCCACCCCTGGATGTTTGTTGTGTGGGGAAATGCTTCCATCTTCTGCCCTACCCCATTGGCCAGACTTATGTAGAATACAGGAGAGTGTTCTCACAGGTAGTACACAACATCAGTACAAGCAAGAGATTCCTGCAACTCCTTTGATGTTGCTGTATGTCCCCTGGCAATCTCTCTGACCAGGTCTTGACATGTGTTGCCATCATTTCTGGAGGGACGCCAGGTTATTTTGAACAGCACTGTTGTCCCATATTCAGTCCACCTTTTGCAACTGTCTCCACTGTGTTCCATGGTGTATGTGATGCTGTGGTAATGTTGTTCTACCGTTGTTGACTGATACCTTTCAAATATGAGATCCCCTTTACTGATTTGTAAGCTGTCTGCAAACCATGGCTATTGCTGTTGAAGGCAACTGAGCACATGTCATGATTATCCCACTTGGACAGCACACTGTCATTTGGTGTTACTCAGAGTGTTTATACTCAATGGTAGATGTGTACCCAAGCAGACTGTATGCTGTCAGTAAATCACAAGCTGCTGCAATAACAAATTAGTTGAAAGGTTTGCACACATATGCATCTAGCTTATTGTCAGGTTTATATACTCTATATTTGGTGGCCAATAGACTGGTTGGTTTTACAGGTGAACTGTTCATGTCATAGGTCACACTACAGTTTGGGAAAGGTGTGGACTGACATATTGTGGTCTCGATTTGTATAGATATCACAAACACCCGGCATCTTAACAGGGGTGTATACCCTGTTTATAGCCACTATATGACAGTAATGTTTCACACATGTCCCTACTTTAGGCCATTTGTACACCCATTTTGTTGGTCTCTGTCCAGAGTTCTTGCACTGACAGGGCATGATGTATGCTACAGGGATGTTACATTCTCATCAGATAGGCCCGAGTGGTGACCACTGTGATGCAATGCAGTTAACCCCAACACAAGTGAACATGCACATAAAGCAATATGGCTATGAATGACAGTTGTGTGCATGGTACATTGCAGGCCTTCACATGCCTTGGGTATTGGAAAACCACAACAGAACAATTGCATACTCACCAGCTGCAGGTTGCTGTCCCACATGCAGACCAGAGGGGCCTAGGTAGTTGGGGGAGGGAAGTATTGTCAGCAGACCCACATGTGGCATTGGTACAGGATGGATGCAGCATGTCTGCATATTTACAGTACAACCCCAAATACTACACAATTTGTTGTCCTTTACCATAGATGTGCACGTCTGTGCTTTAGAAAACCCCATCCACAACTGCAATCTGACCTGACAAGTGCATATTGATACTCTACAATTACAAGTATGTCTGCTACACTAGTCTAGTCATCTACACTGTTGCCTTACCTGCGCACTCCTCGTCCATTGTCTAGGTGTCACCACCTCCAGTATGTGGGGGGGGGGTATGTACTTTGATGTTGTACTGGGATGGGTGCCCCAAGGTACCCGAGGAGCTCCCCAGTGGGTGTCAGTGGGGCTGTAAGGCCAGGCTCATACCTGTGGCTGTGTGGTCCATGGCAATTGCAGCAGCCCTTTGCTAAGCATGGTGCATGAGGTCACCTTCACAATGCTTGTATGTACATGCATGCAGGCCGACATTGTTTACCCTGTGGACAAGATCATCCCACAGGCTGGTCCTCTCCTGCTGATGTTGCTGACTCCAGCCAAACATTAATACATAGTTCTGTAGTATGGCTTCTATGACTATATTTGTCTCAGCCGCTGAGAAAGTTGACCTTTGCTGATGCGACATTGCACCTGGAAGACATAAAAAGGGAAACACATCACAGGACCTTGTACATTTGGCAACAGTATGTACAAACCCTTGACAGATACATTGAATAGCTGTAACAACCACTCTCACGCACACCATACCCCTGTACTGCATCAGCACTGTACCTGCTTTCATTGTACTTCTAGTCCTGAAGTATCATATTCCCCCCAATGGGGGCTAGTTAATTTCCTACTCCTGTTCTCCTCGTTCATGTCTGTGTCGAAGGATGAAATTGGCCATCTTCCATGCATATGGGGTGTGGATGATGCCAAGGCTTGGTGTGACTACATTGTATAATGGAGCTGGGATCACATGCCTGAGTTCATGTAGGATGCTGACAGGGATGTTATCAGGTGGCATGGATACTAATGTTTGTTGCCTTTCAGTAGGCAGTATGTACTTGATCACTGGTGATGAGAGGAGGGGTGTGGGTGCTGTGCATATCCAGCTATACTGCTGAAGTTTACCCTAAAGCTATCTGCAGCAGGTTGCCTATAGCTATGTTGTGTATGTATGTGGTCTGATTAACCACCATTACAGGGGAGGGTTGTTTGTTGCCTCAGAGATTGCAGACATATGTGAAGATGGACTTGTGATTGGCCTTGGGGGATCTGTCCAATATGTACTCTTAGTTAGCCTTACAGTACTCCACCTGTGACCTTATATGCTTGATCAGACAAAGACTGACTTGATGCCAGGTTGGTGTACGCTCCTGATTTGCTCTGTATGGCCAATACACGGGCCAAGTCTGTGGTTTATGTATTGCTGCTGTCCACCACAGGCATTCAGTCTATCTTGGGGGGTTGATATTGTCCTGTCAGGTATGGCTGAAGCCATAAAGCTATGTTGGTGCCCAAATAGTGTTGTGTTGTGGGCCTGGACACAGCTGCTAGTTCCAACATATGGGATGCCCTTCATGTGGGCCTTGCCCATTTCCCTTGCCTGTGCAGGGGACATTATGAAGGGGTGGGGGCTATAGATTTACAGACAGTATGTGTAAATACTTTACAGGACAATACATGTGGAGATAATCCAACAACATGGGGACAAGGCTCCAGAATTTGGTAGAGATTGTATGTAATTATTGCTGTTATACACATGGGGGATTGCTACATTGACAGGGTTTGTCTGGACATGCATTTACTTGATGACGACATCTGACAGTGATATGCCCCTGATATACCTTTCAACTTGCATGTTGTCCACAGACTGGCCAGATGTGTGCCTATTATGTTTGGTCTGTTCCTCGAACAACATCTGTTCTTGTGGGGTTGGCAGGATAATGTGAGGATTGTAGTCAGTAAGTGCTGTAATTCATTGGTGTTCCAGACATCATATCCTTCAAGGATGTGATGTTACAACAACACATGTAACAGCAGCTACTGTTTCAGTTTGTAACACCATTATGTGTGATATGTCCCTCTTTCCAGCCCTCTGTCCCACAAGTATGCCATGAGTTGTCCACATGTCCTGCACTATGCGGTGCAAAGGTATAGTATATCAGTAATCACCAACTGCACTCCAGTTATCATGCCAATGACCTGGCAGACTCCTGGCCATGGTATGCAGCAGTGGCCAGGGTTGTAGGTCCACACCCTGGTAATTCTGTGGAAATCTGGACATAAGACAGTTATGGCTGTCTGGCCATTGTGAATAGACTGCCAAGATTGTGCAGCACTGTTGTGTATATGTTTGTTGGGCTGGATAGGGAGAGTAGCAGTTGTGAGTGCCATGCATCCTTTACATATATGACTCTACATGTTGTTACAGCTGCTGGTAGTCTATCAGGGCCATAAGCTTGTAGGGGCTGACTGTGAAATGTCATGTAACATCTCAGAATTCCCAGTACACTGTGTCTTGGGGCAGTATATGTAGATATACTGTGTGAGTGGCAAGCGGTATGTGGTTGCTCACACAGTATTATACTGTCATGTTTAGTTTGCTTACTGGTATGTCACTGTGACTGTGGTGCACTTGTTTGGGGGTATGCACTTTCACACCAGTGT
Source organism: Protopterus annectens (assembly GCF_019279795.1). Lineage (NCBI taxonomy): Eukaryota > Metazoa > Chordata > Ceratodontiformes > Protopteridae > Protopterus > Protopterus annectens. Next base: position 539,374,416 of record NC_056738.1, on the reverse strand, counting down.
CTGTTTTCCACTAGTGTTACATCCCTGTAGTGCCTTATTTATTTGCTAATGCATGTGTACAGCCCCAGAGCTGGACATGGGTAGTGTTATTTCAGTCTGATTGTAGTCTGGACATTGCTCGTTGGCTCAGTGTAGTTTCCCTAATGTTGTGTTATGCCACATATTCATAGGATGTCCAGTTGTGTGGCCAATATCTTTGGTCTGGTCCCCATAACAGTTATGTATGCATGACACATAAATTGGATGATGTGGGAATTGAGGTCAGTAATGAATGAGAAGCAATTGAGTCCTGGAATTGTGATATTTCAGTTGTTATATGTTAGGACATACACTGTTACTACATGAATGTTCTCAGCTTATCTACTGACATATTTTCATAGGTTCATAGGTTCATAGGTTCATACTAGGCTATCTGCCCGAGGGCATTTATAAGCCTAGTCCATAGTTTTGTGGCTTACGCCACCCCTTTAGTTTGGAGAAACTATGCCCATTATTTTGCTGTGCCTCTGTCGAGCAGTGACACTGAGGTAACCCCTGGGGTGTATCTGCGATCTCCCATCCATTGGTCAGGATTCCTCTTGAACAAGGCCAGCGAGGTGCTCTGCCTCACATAAACCGGGATTTTGTTCCACAGCATAGGGAGTCTTTGGGTGATGAATCTATCCCTCCAGCACGTCCTATTAATAACCGTGAGGTTTAAGTCTCCGCCCTTGTGGCTCTGAGGGATCTAGATTTTTGAGATGAAGCATGTTCATCAAATCTGGGTTTGACATGGCCTTGTATGTCAGGCATAGGTCACCTCTGAGCAAGCGGTAAGCAACTGAATATAACTGGAGTTCTTTCAGTCGGGCAGCATAAGACAGATTTTGAGACCCTTTATCCTTTTGGTGAGGAACTTTTGTGGCCTCTCCAGCTGCTGCAAGTGTCGGGTCAGATACATTCGAATGGGGCATTGTACTCGATCATTGGTCTGATGAGTGATGAGTATAGGGAGACTATGACTTCCCTTGATCTAGATGTGAATCCCTTCATGATAAGGTGGGCAATGTAGAAGGTCTTCCTAACTACTTTAGCAATATGAGTGTCGAATGAAAGGCTACTGTCAACCTGGGTTCCCAGGTCCCTAATAACTTCTTCTGTGTTCACTGAATTGCCACCTATATGGTAGCTTGGGGTAACCTTATTTTTCCCGAAGGGTATGACTATGCATTTCTTGGCATTTAACTTTAGGCCATGGCTCTGGCACCAGTTATCCGTTTCTGTGAGACCCTTCTGAAGGATATCTGTGTTGGATGTGTTTTCAACTATGGCCCAGTTTGCAGTCATCTGCAAACTTTGTCAGCCATAACCCTCCTGTGTTTGCTTGTACTTCAGAAAAGTAGATGCCAAACAAGAGTGGGCCCAGGACTGAGCCCTGTGGGACACCACTTGTGACAGGCTTTGAGTCTGACATGGCGCCAGCAACTCTGACCCTGTGGGTTCTGTCACTCAGCCAGTTTGCAACCCATCTTGTAATGTATGGGTTTACATTTAAGTTGATGAGTTTTCAATGATACCCGAGTGAGGTATTGTATCAAAAGCCTTCGCCAGGTCTAGGTAGGCTGTATGGACTGCCTTTCCCTCGTCAATGGCCTTGGTGACTGTTTAGAAAAAGTCAACCAAGTTTAAAAGGCATGATCTGCCTTTGACAAAGCCAAACTGGGTTGGATCCAAAGTCTGCAAGTTCCCTATGTCTTTATTTATGAGATCCATTATGATCCTCTCCATGGCTTTGCAGATAAGGCTTGTCAAGCTAATGGGACGGTAATTTCCAGGGTCGGTGGAGGCACCGCCTTTGTGGAGTGGGACCACAGTCACTGCGCCACTCCTGGTGCGTATCCGGAGGTGAGACTAAGATTAAACAGCTGTCCTAACTGTGGGTTTAATTCCTCATTGAGTTCATGGAGCACACAGCCGGGGACACCATCAGGTCCCATGGATGCTGTGTTCTTTGCCTTGGAGAGAGCAGTTCTCACCTGGGCGTTAGAGATGTTTGGGGGGCTACAATCATTTGGTATAGATATCTCTCCTTTAGGGGGGGAGGGGGGGGGGAAGTTTGCACTGAACCTGTCAGCCAGTATGTTGGCAATGTCTGTAGGATCAGTAATCTTCACATCATTTGAACTAATTCTGAGCATATCTGGGAGTTTCCTCCTAGGTTTCTGACATAGCTAAAGAACGCCTTATGGTTGTCTTTAGAGTCCTTAGCTATTTTTTTCTCAAAATTAGCTTTGGATGATTTTATGAGAGCTCTTAGCTTTTTACTTATAGTGATCAGCGGTGTCTTACCTTTTAAGGATTTTGCTCTGTCCTGTAGTAGCTTTCTCCTTTTGTTGTAGAGTTTGTTTATGGCTGGGGTCCACCAGACTGGACGCTTGCCTTTGGTACAAAGAGTCTTTGTTTTGCTTGGGATTGCCTGATCCATGCAGCCCTGCAGGTGCTGGTAGAAGGCATTTGTAAGTGATTCAGCGGTTTGAGTAATGTTAACCGCGGCTCAGGGCCTTAAAGGAGACCACACTAGTCTTTAGAAGTGTGAAGTCGGCTTTAGAAGTTCTTTACTGTGGTCTTTTTCATTTCGGGTGGGGGCGGGATGAGGACCTCCAGCGAGATTAGTTTGTGATCAGATCTCACCAGTGAGGGGTATACTTCCGGCGTTGAACATTGTGCTCCCATGTTCGTGATGATGAGATCAAGTATGTTTTCTCCTCTTGTGGGGATGGTGACTAGTTGTTCCATGGCATTTGAGTTTATGAATTCCAGGAACTTTTGGGCTAGAGTGTTTGGGCTTGAGTAGTGTTCCCAGTCTATATTAGGGTAGTTGAAGTCACCTAGTTATATATATTTGGACATGTCCCTATTTTCAGGCTTTGTCCCTCCACTTTGTCAGGCTTGATCCACATTCATTGCCCTGAGGGGTTCTTAGCATACCTCTGCACTGCCAGATTTTCACAGGATATCGGACTCTTGGACCATACTTTTGTTCAGTTCCACAATTTATTTCTATTTGTCTGGTAAATCATGGTGATGATCCAAGGATTTATGTCAGTAAATAAATGACATGATATTTCAGTTTCCCTCATCATATCCTTCAGTATTTGTCTGCTAAAACACACACTGTTGCTGTAACACGTCTTCATTTGTAACACAATTTTTGAAAGATGTCCATGTATGTGGTCCATTCCACCCCCCCTTTACAGTCTTTGTACAGGTTCCTTACTCTAACAGGTTGAGTGGGATGGCTCTGAGATATAACTGCAGTGCATGTTATATATATATATATATATATATATATATATATATATATATATATATATATATATATATATATATATATATATATATATATATATATATATATATATATATATATATATATGGGATCCGGACACATGCTTGACTAGCATATGTCCGAATCACAAAACATCGAACACACATACACGAAAGCGCTTAACATCGACAAGCGCTTCCGTGTATGTGTGCCTGTTTCGTAGATCGGACTACAGTGCGGGTAAGGGAAAATTCCCTTTTCCCCACTGTTGTGTGATCTCAGAGTGAGAATAATAAAGTAGGGGGTGTGAGGGGTGATGCCCCCCTGCAGAAATGTAGATTTTATTTTGAACTACACATACACAGAAGTGCTTTTCGATGTTAAGCGCTTTCATGTATGTGTGTTCAATGTTTTGTGTTTTGGACATATGCTAGTCGAGCATGTGTCCTAGACCCATATATATGTATATATATATATTTTTTTTTTTCTTCCTTCCTTTATATTTTTATATATGCATATCTATATTATGACTAGGTTTTCATATATATGTTTCATCAGACGTATATATATATATATATATATATATATAGATATATATATATATATATATATATATATATATATATATATATATATATAGATATATCTATACACACGTGTGTGTGTGTGTATGTCTATATACAATACACAAAGGGTTCCACAAAGCTTTCTCCCTAATGTTGTATGCCTCTTTTGCATGATATGTTTGAAAAAGCAACATTAACTTCTACCACTCAGCTTGTATGGTGGTACATTCCTCTGACTATAGTGACCAACGTCATGGGTTCAACAGCTGGGCCTTATTTTTTTAAATTAATGTTAAATGACTTTAATGCAGGATATAATCATTAAGGTACTATTATTTTTCACAGCTCAGATGGTGTAATGTTATGGTGCTGTAATTGTACAGACTGATTAAGGCACATTTATGCATATTATACTTGTAATGTTATATTTAAGTAATAACCTATAGCTGGGTGTGGGTAATGCTGGATTTACCCACATCTGGTGTGTTCTGGTCATGAGGGTGAAGACTGAGTGACCCAGCAATGCCAACCATGTGTAAATCCAGCATTGCCCACACCCAGCCATGGGTTATTGCTCCTATACAATGACGCTATTTAAGAAAAACAAAACTTACCTTTCTTATATAATGCAGTTGTATCATGCCTCTGTGCTGCCCTCCCATAGTTTTACAGTATGCTGGGGCATTTCTGATGTACTGCGCATGCATAAGGGACTTGTTCCCACACTTACGCAGTACATGAGTGCTGTGCAGAGTTGGCAACGGAGATGAGATCTCCATTGCTTTTTTTAACATATCTCGGTATGTTATATGAGTTGAAGAACTCGTATAACATAGTGAGATATATTAAAAAAGCAACAGAGATCTTCCTTTCTCTGTTGAAAGGATGATCCACATTGCCTTTTTTGTGATATTTCGCTATGTTCTAAGAGTTCTTCAACTCGTAACACATGGAGAGATATGTTAAAAAAAAGCAACGGGGATCTTCATTTCTCCATTGCTATCTCTGCAGACAAGACAAAAGAAAAAACAGGAGATATACAAATGGAAAATGTCCAGGCAACCAGAACTTTTTCCATTACTATACTCTTGGGTTTACAACGGGCGCTCTGTTTGGGTTGACTAATTAGCGTATTCATTTTTGTATGTTGATGGCCAGTCATTGTATAATATAACATAAATATTTATGTACACATTACAGTTTTACATTTACCTTCTGTGACATCCCCCTATGTGCTTTCATTACATTATATTCTTGTGTGACTATACTGTATGGGGCACGTGTGTTTGTATGGGGTTTCACATCTTTTCTACATTGACATCTCACTTTTGGAACTGCTACACTAACTTGATTGACAAAAAATAGTTGCTACATAATTTAAGTTTACTAAACTAATTTTAACACTACTTTCACATGAGAAAACAACTTGCTTCTCTTGAGACTTGAGTCTTGAACGCCTGCATGTAAAGCTGCAACTCTAACCACTACACAGTGTCAGCTGCCTTGGAAACGTCACCTGTCTATTCTCATTTAGCTCCTATGGGATGTTTAAGTTGTGATGTACACACCCACTTAGCTACAGTTTTCCTTAGGGCATTAAAACAAGGATATATTATTATTTTTTTAGGTAATATGGGTGTGTATTGTGGTGTTCTGACAACTACTTGGGACTGTATTTGTGACATAATGGCAATGACTGGGCTTTCAGGATTCTGTGCATTTCATGCTGATGCATGACATGGTCTCTATGGACTTTCTTGTTTTTGTGGGGCTGTGCTTGTGCTTATTTACATTTGGGGGATTTATCCCCTGTTATGTGTGCATACCTCTCAACCTCTTAGAACAAGAAATCTGGACATAGCCATAAATAAAAGTGGGACAAAGGCCCAAACATAGGGACAATTTTTAAATATTGCTCTTGCCAACTTAGAAAGTTGCAACACAGATTAAATAAAACAAACTAAAAACCAAACAAAGAAGGAAAAAGCCACGCTGAGTCCGAAAGGATTATTGTTGTAAGCGCTTTCGTTTACCTGAAATCAGCAAACTTCTTCAGACAAAGATAAAAAGTTAAAAAGTTAAATACACAGCTTAAATAGGCAACATAACTGACATCACCACTTATTACAAAAGAGCAAACCTCCATTTAAAGGGCTATAAGCCAAATGAAATGAAAAGGAAGTAAATAAGCATATTAATACATAAAGGCATTACCAAAGAACCTGTACATAGTAAACGAGAATAAACACTGATATAAATAAATAAATATGTACATATAAAAATAAGTATTATTACCTATTAAGAACCCTAATTTTTAACTTAGAAAGTTGAATAATAGGCTTTGCATTGGCATGAATTTTCTGAAGGGTATAATGTTTGAGACTGAAATGTCTCTCATTATTTTCCAACTTTGGATTTTAATGATTTTACATTATTTGCCAGGAAACCATTCTTTTATGGAGAGAGGTCCAAATATATGAGGCTAATTTCTGGCATTCTGTGAGAATCTGTACTGTTGAAGGGTATGTATCTGCATTTTCAGAAATTTCCTGCTTCTGCAGGATGCAGAAGTGCCGTACGTCTCTTTAGCAATACAGGGGGCAATATTATGAGGGCAGGGGGCGTGTTTAGTGTCTGTGCACTACACAGATACACCCACTGCGCTCGTACACGGATCGTGTCTGTGTAGAGAATACAGCAGCGCACCTTAATTAATATGCAAGGGGCACTGCTGGTCTACACGAACACAATCTGCTCCATGCAGGAATAGCATTATTCCTACATGGAGCTTAATGAATCCTGGTGTCTGTGTGATAGTTCTTAGTGCTGCTCATCCTTTCTTGATGGAAGATTTAGTTCCTGGAGGTATTTTGACAGGAAATGTTTAACAGATTAATCCCAAAATTAAGTATAAGAAAGTTGAGAGGTTAAGAAAACTTTTAGAGTGAAAAATTATATAATATTTATAAGAGTTTCCAGCCAAGCATTTGATTTGCTGCAGAGCTCTGAAAAGAGCTGTTATCTGTGTGCCATTTAGGCTCCATTCCCCATAATGGTTCATTTGTAGCAGAGCTTAAGCTGTTTTAGAACATTGTCTATATTTGGTTCCACATGATATTTAATGGCAAGGATGGGGTGTGGCAGTAGTATAAGGAATCTATAAACCTGTACCTGCATGATTGTAACATTTAGGGAACATACGTTTATACTGCATGGGTGTTCTTCACACTTTACACTGTCCCAAATAGCGTAACTGCTTTTTATTGCACTGAATTCCTAATTTACTACAATGCAATCACTTCCACAGCTTGCTGAAGTGTGTTTGAAGATTCTTTTACATCAACATCTGATTTATGGATGAAAGATCATCTGTGCATTCGGTGACTAGTGCATTGGTATTTCTACTGCACAAGCATTACTAGAGCCACAATAATTCTGGATATAAACCAACTCTTAGAGGAACCCAGATTTAAATTAACCTACCTTAGAACTAGAACTGTCAACTAACTCTATGAAATACTTATTTATAAGGTAATTCTTAACCCATTTAATTACACCCTGACTGAAGCCCAACTTTTTCATTTTTTTAATAGGAGGTAGAGGGTTAACAGTTTAGTAATGGGATGAGAGTAATGGGATGAGGGTATTTCTTTATGAATCGAGTCATGGATCCATAAGAGTCAGTATCTCTCTCTCGCTATAGATATATATATATATATATATATGTATACAGGTCTAATTTGTTTGATAGAAAACACATCTGAAACTCATTTTGTCGAAGCCTCATTTCACTGAAAATGAATTGCCTGAGCACAATTCACTGAAAGCTTACTCTACTGAAAACTCATTTGACTGAAACTCATTTCATCTAAAAAGGTATATGCCCTGTTTCCCACTGTAATGTGATCGTGGAGTTAGTATATATAGTAAGAGGACTTTTGGGGGTGTGGGGAGCATAGCCCTCCACCTCTTTTAAATATTGTAAACCACAGATAATGGATACTTACAAGTTAAACAAATAACTCTTTCCAGAAGATAATATATACTCAAATTATGTGGGGGGGGGGGGCGATACCCCACACACCACCCAATGTGGGGTGGGTGCCCCCCCACACCCTTACCATATATATATATATATATATATATATATATATATATATATATATATATACTAACTCCAGGATTGCACTACAGCTGGAAACAGGGCATATACCTTTTTAAACAAAATGACTTTCAGTCAAATGAGTTTTCAGTGACGTGATCTTTCAGTGAATTGTGCTCATGCAATTCATTTTCAGTGAAACGAGACTTCGACAAAATGAGTTTCAGTGAAATGTGTTTTCTATCAAACAAAGTAGACCTATATATATATATATATATATATATATATATATATATATATATATGTATAAATGATATGTGATTTATAGCTGCATGCATTTGATGGCGTGCTGAAAGGCTGGTGTATTTTGTCAGTGGTACAGTTGATACAACTATGTAATGGTCATAGTTCATCCAGTTGACAGTTATATATTTCAAGGCCCTTCCACTTTATTCATGTTGGTGTGACCATCATCATCATCATCATCATCAACTGTTACCCCCATACCTCATTAGGAAATAGGTCAGAGGGGACAGATTAACAAAGTTGCTGTATACAGACAATGTGGTATTAGAGGCAGACTCTGGGCAAGTACTTCAGAAAAGGATAGGGGAATGGAATGCAAAACTGAAGGCACATTAGATGAAATTAAGGTCAGCTAAGACAGTGGTAATGGTGACAAATTGGGGAAATCAGAGGATGCTGAGAATTGAGATAGAAGGGAAGACAGTGGAACAGGTTAATAGCTTCAAGTATCTGGGAGAGGTGCTTGAGGAGAAGGGAAGCCTGAATGAAGAGTTCAAAGCTAGAAACAGAGGGGCTGCAGTCAGCTGGTGTAGAATGTCAGGTGTAATGTATGAGAGAAGAATGTCAAAGAAACTGAAAAATAAGGTGTACAAAATAGTCATGTGACCAGTACTGCAATATGGTGCAGAAACCTGGGCAGTAAAGGAACAGCAGATGAAGAAACTAGAGGTGACGAAAATGAATGACAGGTGGTAGAATACACCCTGTGGGACAGACAAGGAAATGAGGACATAAGAGCAGAAACCAAAGTAGCTCCAATTGCAGAAAGGATCAAAAAGAACAGATTACGGTGGTTTGGACACATGCAGAAAAGCAGAAGACAATCTGGTAAAGAAGATTTGGGACAGACAGTAAGAAGGTAGAAGGAAACAGGGATGTCCAGCAAAGAGGTGGTTGTATTGTGTGAGAGACGATCTGCGACAGTTAGGCATGGGTGTTGAAGAAGGCAGTAGTGAGACACTGAATTGAGAGAGATGGTGACAGTTAACATGATACCCTGACCCCATGTAGAAAATAGGAAAAAGGGCGCTGAGGATGGTGATGGTGGGGGTAATTTTTTTTTTACTTTTGGTAATCACAAATATGCATGTGTATATGTATGGATGAATGTTAGGCACATTTTTGCATTGGAGATATAGATACCTGTGCATTAATTAAAACTTAAACACTCTAATAATTCATTATCTTATATAATGGTTTCCAGTTCATTTCGCTGGAACTGATAGTAAAGCATCAGTATTTGTATTAGACAATTTGATAGTGAGATTACTTAAAAAAATCCTGAATTAAACCCCCTACATATACAAACTAGAGCAGATAGTTCATAACTTGGTATCATTATTTGTTACAGAACTCAAAATCTACCTTAATATCCTGCTACAACAAAACTAGAAAGATACAGCAGTCTCTGGAGGGACTTCAGTCACACAGATATAGGCTGAGAAAACACCAACACTAAGAATAGCTATCTAAAACTGTTACTAGACTTAACTAATCCTACCTGCTTAGCTCAAGCTGTTCATAGTACAACCAGAGGTAGCAACATCCTTGATATTTTAATAACAAATGCATCTCCAATTTGTTCTCCCCAGAGCTTCTCACCTTGTTACTAAACATGCTGGCCCTGACACAAGCATATTAAACATAATAACCGGTATTGACAAATTGTTAAACATCACTTCCTACCTACACCATGTTAAAAGAAACTACACAGGAATTAACTAGTTACTATAACATTAGGTTAACATTTAAGGATATATACTATACCACCACTGCTTACATATCCAGAAGTATATGTTGATGAGAAGTAACCATCCTGGAAGTCTAAAGACTAAAGTACAGGAAAAGAAGACATTATTCCATTTTCCAAAATAGTCATAAAGCACTAAATTAACAAATGGATTCAAAAAACTTGTGTATGCTCTGATAAATGGGCCTTGTGCATTGTGTCTCTTATGAGGCCTGGTCATTAATGTGATTCATAAAATGAAGTTATGCTAATGTAACACTGGGTACCATCATCAGCATCTGGCTGTAAATGTCATGGAATAATGTGTCAGTCAAGCGCAACTCATACTACAGCCAATAATCACCATGGAGCAGTCATCACATTCCCCTCTGATGCAACTTCTACAGCCTCTTAAATCTACAAGTATCAAATCAACAATGGTGTAGGTTCATAGGTGTGCACTAGACTGATGAACACTGTGTCCTTTTTTAAGCCTAGCCATGCATCCCAATTCTCTGACAAGTTCTGGTACCCTTGGTAAGTGTAAGCAGGGGACTGAGAGATGAAACATTTACAAATAGGGCTGGGAGATGAACCATTTACATGCTGCCTTTATCCATTAGAGACATAGGAACCAAACTAGGAATGAATTTCCTTTTCCACATCCAATTGTCCAAGTTACACTTGAATTCAGTTAGGGAGGAACTCTGCTTCACATGGATAGGGTGCCTGTCCCAGAGAAGGGGTAGTCTCTGAGATATATACCCATTTCTCTAGCAGGTCCTATTTATATCTGTAGATGGGTAATTATGGTACTGTTTATTTACAGACATGCAAGAGGTCTATCAGAGTGGGGTCTGATGGTGCCTTGAATGTCAGGCATAGATCTCCCCTCAACAGCCTGTAGAAAACAGTACAGGGTTACAGATTTGAAAAGTTCTGCATAGGACACATTATTTGCACCCTCTATTCTTCTTGTGAGGAACCTCTGTATACATTGCAATTGTTGGATATACACGGTTAGGTACATACCAAAGGGGCACTGTATTCAAATGATAGGTCTGATAAATGCAAAATACATTAGTAAAATGACTTCCTTGGACCTATGATGCCATATCTTTGTTTATAAATTGCATAATATAGAATGATTTCCACACTACAATACATGTATGATGATATTGTTTATAGATGGCAGGAAATACTCTCAGGTTCATAGGTTCATATTAAGCACTAGGCTAGAAGCACTTGTGGCCCATTTTAAGCCTAGCCAATTTCCCTTTAGTAAGAATCAAAGCCTGTGCCTCTTGTCTGTGAGATAAACACCTTAACCATAATGCCAACCCCAATGTATAGGCTCTACACTAATACATCTATGGCCCAGAACTGAAATGCATGCACAAATGTTTCTCATATATGCTAGGCAGCAAAGGTCCATATAACTAAAGGCACAAAGTGTTATTCTATTAGTAAGGGGTTAAGGTTTTCAGAATGCATACCAAGTGTTAAAGACCCAATCACATTTTTATGAGAGAGTTCTCAGAAGATATGCTAGATGCAATGTGTATTGGCATATTGCAAAGCACTATTACACATTTTTGTGAACAGTAATTGACCATTAATATTCTGGATTTCACTGTGCAGGACATAGTATATCAAGAGGTTGAAACAATTCACTTTGCCCAAGTGAAGTATGAATCAGACAAAAGCAAACTGTGTGTTCACACACACACACACACACACACACACACACACACACACACACACACACACACACACACACACACACACGCGCAAGCATGCCTGAGCATTTGCATGCATTCCTATGTATACTTCAATCAATTTGTGCCTTTAGCTGTGGTATACCATGCACACAGCTCCAGATACATAGACTGTGATCTGTGCACCACAGAAAATCCTGAAATGGTACTGGGGGAAGGCACCATAATTGCCCCCTCCCTGCTATATGATCATGGCCAGGAGTGATTCTTAGGCATTTTTAGATCATTGTTCATGTTTACCAGACCTCTCAACCCTACAGAATTCCTTAGTATTTACTGGTTCTGAGGTCAAAATAATGAGGTGCCATGAATTCAAGCGTGCCCCCTTTAATTTCCAAATTTCCCAGGGTTTTTTTTTATTTATTTTTTGTCATTTGGTTGCTGATGTCATCACGTGTAGGGGTGTGCACAATGACATCAACTTCATGAGCAGACTACCAGCCTGTTAGAATTTGGCCGGGGGCTCCAGGTAGCATGTCATGTGTGTACTGCTCTCAGTGCTCTGCCTGTGTTTATCTATTTTTTCGGTGCATTTTGGCAAGCAACCTGCTTCAAACAGTGCAGTGAGTGACTTGAGTTGAGTTGCAAAAGTTATTAATCACTCATAATATTTTCAATGCTATCTATGACATGGAATGTTGAAACATCACCATTTGTGACAAGTTGCAACAGCCTTCATAGTGAGAAAGAAGGCTACTGGCAATTGGGAAAGGGCTTTACAGGTCATACTAATCATGAAGTGAATGCTGTAAAGGAATGCTTTTGATGTACAAGAGGGACAATAAACAAGTTATTTGTTTAGGTATCAATTTATTGATCAGTGTATTTGGATAGGAAAAGGATTCTTTCTTACATGCTCTTTTTTTATGATCCATACATTACTATCTCAGCAATATTGTCTTACAATTCTAAAACAGGGAAATGCATGACAACACAAGGATTCTGCTGTCAGGTAAATATTAATTACTGCAAAGCCTGAAAGACAGTACAGATCTATAAATCTGTTTTGCATAAACTTTTTTCTTAGATATTGCGTAGGTTCTGGGAATTAAAGCAGTGAATGAAAAGCTGAAAATGCAGAAACTATAAGATGATGGAAGTGGGTTTCCTGCCTGGTTGTGGAGTATTTTTAGGATCAGAAAACTGTACTGTAATGCAGACATCATTATCCATTGGAAACTTGTCACATTTCAGCATTTCTGGCCAGGCAAAACCATAAGATTCCGTTACAGATGCACAGCTGTCCCGGACTGCCTCGCAGAGTGAACGACAAGGGTAAATGGGTCTGTCAAAGGGACGAGAGGAACAGCTGTGTATCAGCATGGCAATGCTTCGCCAAAAGTGGGAGCTAATTGCTAGCCTGCTGTCACACCTCTGGCAGTGTTTCATTATCTAATAAGTTGAGTAACTTCGTTCTTTGGCAGCCCATGTTATAACAGAGCCTTAAGTCAATAGGGATGTCAATACATTCTGTTTGCTTTGAGTTCAAATGCATGTGAGAGTTGTCATACTGCCAGCTGTAGTATTCACCAGTAGAGTCCTCTGCCATTCCTGGCAAGCTTGGTCCCAATGCCAATGTGAGTAGTATATTAAAAACATTCCAGTGGCATGACAGCAAGACACTCATTCCTCCAGTCCTCTTGCTCACAAATCTCTCTCAATATATCCCAAGCTGCAAGTGAAAATATTCATTCACTGCAAAATAAAGCTATTGATTCTTGTACTCTGTGGCAAATCAGGGTGAATGAGTTACTGTTTCATGCATAACTGTCATTAAAATCTGCTTGTGCATGCATGGAGACATACTGCTGAAGGGATTCGTGGGGGGGTCTGGGGGACATGTTTCATTTTGGTGTTTGTGTACATACTTGAAACTACTGAAGGGAAAGGATCACTGGAGTGAGGGAAATGTTTCATTATGGTGCTTGTGTATACTTGGAGACATACTGCTGAAGGGATTAGTGGGGGGGGGGTTGTCTGTTCTACAGTTTGCATTTGAAAGTTTTTATCTCACAATTCCATTGGAGTGGGTGGGGTTACATGATTATGTATGTAAATTTTATGTTAATCAGCATACAGATTTGTACCTATCTTTCATGGGCTTTTGTCCAGATTTTTGATGTTTCCAGGTTGAGAGGTATGATGTTTAACACAAGAACAGTTACACAGCATTATTTAAATTATAAGCTATGATGGAATGTTAACTCTCAGTGGCAGGAGATTTGTTTTGCTATTGTGTTGTTGGAAAAGCAACACTGGTTGTCCTACAGTGCTTGTGTATATGCCACTCTGATGTAGCATGTACCTCTCAACTCGAATAGTCTGCCATCAGCAAAGTGGACACCAGTAGTTACATGTCTAATATGCAGTAGGACTTCCATGCTGTGAAGTGGGGTTCTGTTTATTGTGCAAGGGGAATGAAAAAGCCAAATGGGACAGATAACAGGGGCCAGGTTTCAGGCAGAGAAAAAAACACTTAGAAAAATATTTAACTTATCTTGTAACTGGTAATATTTTTTCAAACATTTGGATTTTATTTCATAGCTTTTAGATTTCTAACACAGATCAATAGCTTGCCTATTATCTGTTAAAGTATTGATTAAATTACATTATACCATGACCCCCCCAAAACGTGCACGCTGATTGGCCAGCGTGCACATTGTAAATCGAGTTATACTAATGGAAAAAGGTCTGGTCGCCCGGACTTTTTTCCATTAGTATAACTCTACTTTTAAAACACTGTCTCGCTATGTTAAATGGGTTTAACATAGCGAGACAGCTTTAAAATAAGCAACGGAGATCTCCATTGCTTATTTTAAAGCTGTCTCGCTATGCTAAACCCATTTAACATAGCGAGACAGGTTTTAAAAAGCAACGGAGAAAGCAAGATCTCCGTTGCTTTTTAGCTATGTTAAATGGGTTTAACATGGCGAGACAGTTTAAAATAAGCAACGGACATCTCCGCTGCTTATTTTAAACTGTCTCGCTATGTTAAACCCATTTAACATAGCGAAAAGTAAAAAAGCAACGGAGATCTTGCTTTCTCCGTTTTTCCACAGCTCTGATGTACTGCGCAGGCGCAGTACATCAGAACTGCCGGATGCCAGACATCTGCGGAAGGGCAGTAAACAGGCATTATACTATGCCATTATTTAAGAAAAGTAATAGTTTCTTTTCTTAAATAATGTCATATAATAGTAATAACCCACTTCTGGGTGTGGGTAATGCTGTATTTACCCATGGTTGGCTTTGTTTGGTCCCTCGGGCTTCGCCCTCACGACCAAACCACGCCAACCGTGGGTAAATCCAGCATTACCCACAACCAGGCGTGGGTTATTGCTATATTATCTTCTTTGTGCCACTATCTGTTTGACTGCCGATAATGTTTGTCCTAGGCCTAAATTTTCTTGGGAAACTTTAGCCATGTCTCATTTTTAATTTAACCTCCCCAAACTGAAAATGAATAATGATAACTCTAAGGAATTGAACCATGGTCGGTAATTTAACAGAATCATTAGATATTTCATTTTTATTTCTAGGTTGTGGTAAAAAAAATCCAATGATCTTTGCAGAATGCTGAGACATTATGAACTGTAAGTAGGAATTTCTTTTAGAAACCTGGTATCTTTTTCAAACAGTTCATTAAATATTAATACAACTTGTCTCAGATGTCTGAAAAATACAGTGCTCAAAAGTGGAACTGAAAGCAACGAAAAAGGGAAAGGAAAAGAAACAATGTTACCAACTGGATTCTGAACTGACTGCAGCTTTCATATCAACCGTGATACAACAATAAATCATTCACTCTTCTGCAAAACAAGTGAGCTGTAATGAAAACTTACACCAAGGGAAAGTGGTGCCTTCTGTTATAGTCCCACAATAAACAGGGTGTAGCAAAAACATTTCAGTGAAAAAAAAATAGCATACAGAAAAGAACATAAATTGCAGTAGGAGAATCCGAGGTGTTTTATAACTTGTTTTTATTCTCATTCTCTGGTTTTGTTTATTTTTGATCTCCCCAAATGCATTTCCTTTGAAAACTAACGATCATTATTATTATTGTTATTATTATTACTATTATTATTATATACTGCATCGATCTTCCTGGGGTCCATCTGGCTATGACTCCCCGTGTCCCATTAATTTGTCCTAGTTCCTGCATGTGAAGATACCAGACACAGTTAACAAGCATAGACACAGTCAGCCTATAATCCTGGAGGGACTGAGAAGAATTCTTCTTCCCCTGACACCTCCACTTCTGGCCAAAAGCATTCAGTTTACTAACAGTCTGCATATCCAGCAGTACCTCTGGATTAGTCTTTATTGCATTTTCCAACAAATAATTTTGCTGTATTCTTTATTTTAATGTGTAATGCTTCCTTTCTGAAGCAAGTGTAAGTAACAAATCTTTGAACATGGTCAAAATGTTACTATACTTAATACCATATTATACATTATTCATTGCAAATGTTAGTTGAATTTTATTTTATTAATAAGGATAACACTCTGAATTTTTTCTTGGGGCTTAAAACTCCTGCCATGACATCATGAAGCACTAATCCCATAATTTCTCACTATCTAAATTAATGTATAGACAACTATATTTACATGCGGATAACATCAAAAGGAGTATCGTCCTAGAAAGACAAGTTATCAACTAGGCCTTGCCAGTTAAACACCTTACTCTGAAAGGTAGCATACATAATGATATAATAATGAAATAACAACATAAATAAGAAGATGTCCTGCAAAAGAATAAGTTGTTTCTTACCCAGAGTTATTGGGAGGTGTATTTATATCATTGTCCAAAACCTACAATAACATCATTTTGTGGGTGTGATTACAAAAAAAACTGAGTTGATAGTTAAACTAAAGAGAGTGAAACAGCACACTATAATATTCATTTTTTTCAACTGACTTTTAATTTTAACATGAGGAGTACGCCTTCTTCTTCTTCTTCTTCTTCTTCTTTTGGCCGTTCCTGTTAGGGGTCACCACAGTGAAACATCTGTTTCCATTTCTTCCTGTCCTCTGTATCTTGGTCTGTCACACCAACCACCTGCAAGTCCTCTATCACCACATCCATAAACATTATCTTAGGCTTTCCTCATTTCATCTTACCTGGCAGCTCCATCCTTAGCATCCTTTTCCCAACATACCCAACATCTCTCCTCAGCACATGTCCAAACCAATGCAATCTCGAGACCTCACCACCATCACACTACCCTCGCCCATATCTTGTACCACTTTTACATACTACTCTACCACTCCTGACTTCCTCATACAATACCACAGCTCCTCTCTAGGCACCCTGTTATATGCTTTCTCTATATCCACAAAGACACAATGCAACTCCTTCTGACCTTCTTTATACTTCTCCATCAACACTCTCAGAGCAAACATTGCATCTGTAATGCTCTTTCCCAGCATGAAACCATACTGCTGCTCAGTAATCATCACCTGCCTTCTTAATCTAGCTTCCACTACTCTTTCCCATAACTTCATGCTGTAACTGATCAGTTTTGTCCCGCTGTAGTTACTACAACTCTGCACATCAGCCTTATTCTTAAAAATCAGCAACAAAACAGTTCTCTGCTCCTCAGGCATCTTCTCAGTTTCCAAGATTTCATTAAACAATCTGGTTAAAAACCCCACTGTCATCTTTCCTAAACACCTCCATGCTTCCACATGTCATCTGGACCAACAGCCTTTCCATTCTTCATCCTCTTCATAGCTGTCCTTATTTACTCCTTGCTAATCCATTCACTTCCTGATTTACTATCCCCACATCATCCAACCTTTTCTCTCTGTCATTCTCTTCATTCATCAGTCCCCTCAAAGTAATCTTTCCATCTGGTCAATACGCTCTCTTCAGTTGTGAGTAGTTTCCCTTGTTATCCTTTATCACCCTTACCTGCTGCACATCTTTCCCACCTTGGTCCCTCTGTGTAGCCAATCAGTACAGGTCCTTTTCTGCCTCCATAGTGTCCATCCTTTCATACAGCTCTCCATATGCCTTATCCTTAGCCTTCGCTACCTCTCTCTTTGCCATGCACCTCATCTCCTTATACTCCCATCTACTTTCTTCATCTCTCTGACAATCCCACTTCTTCTTCGCCAACCTCTTTCTCCGTATACTCTCCTGTACTTCCTCATTCCACCACCAGGTCTCCTTGTCCTCCTTCCTCTGTCCAGATGTCACACCAGGCACCTTTCTAGCAGTCTCCCTTACTAGCTCTGCTGTAGTTACCCAGCTATTCGGTAACTCTTCACTACCACCCAGTGCCTGTCTTAACACTTCCCTGAACTCCACCTCACAGTCATTCTTTTTCAACTTCCACCATTTGATCCTTGGCACTGCCCTCATCTCCTCCTCCTCTTGTTGATCGCCAACATCATCCTACAGACCACCATCCTATGTTGTCTAACTAGGCTTTACCCTGTCATCACTTTACAGTCTCCAATCTCCTTCAGATTGGCCCTCCTGTATAGGATATAATCCACCTGTGTGCATCTTCCTCCACTTTTGTATGTCACCCTATGCTCCTCCCTCTTCTAAAAAAATATGTATTCACCGTAGCCATGTCCATCCTTTTCGCAAAATCAATTGCCATCTGACCTTCTGCATTCCGTTCCTTAACATCATAGCTATCCATCACATCCTCATGCCCTCTGTTCCCTTTACCAACATTCCAATTGAAATCCACTCCAATTACCACTCTCTCACACTTGGGTACACTCACCACCACTTCATCCAACTCACTTCAAAATTTTTCTTTCTCATCCATCTCACACCCAACATGCGGAGCATATGCACTAACAACATTCATCATCACCATCAATTTCTAGCTTCATAAGCATCACTCAGTCCAAAACTCTTTCCACCTCCAAAACACTCTTGGCATACTGTTTCTTCAGGATAACCACTACCCCATTTCTTCTCCCATCCACACTATGACAGAACAATTTGAACCCACCTTTGATACACCTGGCTTTACTCCCCTTCCATCTGATCTCTTGCATGCACAATATATCAACCTTCCTTTTCTCCATCATATTAGCTATCTCTCTCCCTATACCAGTCATACTGTCAACATTCAAAGTTCCTACCCTCACTACCACACTCTTAACCTTCACCCTCTTATCTTGCCTTTGGGCATGCCTTCCCCCTTTTTCTCCTTCCACATTGGCCAACAATAGCCCAATTTTCACCAACACCCTGTTGACTAACAGTACTGGTGGTGGTCATTGTTAACCCGGGCCTCGACCGATCTAGCATGGAAATCTTTATTGTTGTCCACGTATGTCATTTGGCAGAAGTTTTACATCAGATGCCCTTCCTGATGTAACCCTCTCTATTTATCCAGGCTTGTTACTGGCACAAAGAAATGCACTGGCTTGTGCATCCCCAGTGGCTGTAAACCAGTGATGCCAAAGAAAATGGGCAAATGTAATTTAATATGTGATATTTCAGTGCAGTTTCCTAATGCTCACATTTATAGTGTTATTTCTTATGGCATGTATTAAATGGCCTTACTATGCCCAACCACCACCTGCACTTTATACTTCTGATTTTATCATAAGACATTATAGTGACTGTAAGCTTATTAGTATCAACAGTAATATTTGAAAAGACATGTTTACATATACATACATTACAGAACCTTTAGATTTTATAGGGTCTATAGACACAGGCCTTTGCTTGCCTTAATGATGTAGGAAATGTCAACACTACCATTGCACTAGGAGAATTTACTACAAGCCCAGAAGGGTTACCACACTCTTCTTCAGCGTTTTAAAATGTAGTAAAAATCAACTTTTTTTGCTGTTTTTGAAATGTGTATTGCAGTTGATTTATTATAATTTGAATTATATTTACAATGTCTGTGTTTATACATTTATTTTATTTTATTTACATTTGTTTACTGGGAATGTCCGACTGGGCAAGAAGCCCATTTTCAGCAGAGGCCCGGGAAGAAAAGCTTCACAGAAATATAAGCAAAATACAATAATTAGATAGTACAATCGTATACATAAAGTAAGGTGCAGAATATACATCATCTAGTTAGTCTATACAAAGTAGTATTCAATACAGTTTTCTAGTAGATACAGGTTCTAAAAGAAAAACGCACAAGTATTTCAGTGAATATCACTGTGAGAAAAATAAAATTAGTACTGTGTACATATTAAATAATAGTTATGAAAAAATGAGATGTTCATAGTCAGATTTTAATAGCTTTTAAAAATAAGTTAAGTGGTTTAGTAGTAATCTTTTCAGTTATGTAATCTGACTGCATTTGTTAACAGCTTTTCCTCCTTAAGGCTTCCAAATAATCCATAATCAGCCCACTTACTTTAAGTAAATGAGTTTCCAATATCCCTTTCAAATTTGACTGTGAGTTTATATGATAATGATCTTCTAGTTCAGGTATACCCACAAAGGCTAAAATAACAGCACTTAGAATGTGAAATAAACTGTTTATGTGCCTCTCTAACAATGACTTACAACTAAATACCTTCAAATACAATGAGATGTTCTTTGACACTCCTCTTACACTCTCCTGCTTCACCTGTACATTTCACTCACTTTTCAGAAATCCCCTCATTCCAGTGAATATTTTAAATACCTTTGCCTTTCACACTCCATGTGACTGTAACCACAAGTAATGTTTTAAATCAAGTGAAAGTGACTTGCAAATTAACAAAAACGTCCATATCCCTGAAACAAATGCAGCTCTAACGCAATAGTTATAACTAACTGTGAAAACACTCTCTCATTAGTAGCCGTTGTTAACTATCACAGCATGCTAAATTTGCAAAAAAAAAAAAAAAAACTTAAAGTTGGTCATTCTGATATCCTAGCAATCTTATTCCTGCTATCCTTGACTCATCAGCTATGCAATGCCTCTCTCCCTCTTCTTGCTTTAACTTCTACCTACCTACCGACTGAAGTTTCACATTCCTTACCTCAGTGTTATTTATTCATAACATTTTACACTGTAGCCCTCCTTATCTATGTCATATAAGTCACATCTAATGGCTGTTTATCACATTTATTGCACATGAACTGTTTGCATATTAAATCTTTTATATTTGGAATTTAATAAGTATAATGTCACCACAGAAGAAATACCTGTTTGTGTCTAGATGTCTTAAGAACTATTTATGTAATGTATCTTTGTAAAAAATTGTTTTGACATTACTATCTTAAATGTATTTGCTGGAGCTTTTCTTTCTGAGACTCCAAAGAAAACGCAATTTTCTAGCCAGACTTTGCAGGTAAACAAATACATATACATACATACTTACATACATACATAAATGCTGACCTTTTAAATGTGGTTTGGTAACAAACCAATTTGTCCAAGGACACCTTCAGAATGGGGTTATATTAGTAGGAGTAAAGAGGGGTGGGGAGAAGGGTTAAATTGGGATGGATAGATGATTGGGAGGAAATGAGGTATGAGTAGGGGGTTCCTATCAGATAACCAAAGACACATTTTGTTGAATGCCTCTTGGTCGAACTTGAAATGTCGAAAAGGCAAAATGATGAAGTGGCATATAAGCAAATTCTTTCACTGGGAAAGAAGTCGCTTGGCCGCTTCATCCCTTTGCCATTTTTGGCACTGTAGTGCAATCTCGGAGTTGGTATATTTAAGTAAGGGGAGTGTGGAGGCACAGCCCCCCACTTTATGTAATGTTTTAATGTCTTTTTTTTGGGGGGGGGCAGTGATTTCTTTTCCCTGGGAAAACAATTACTGTTCTAGTTGTTCGATGTCTTGTGAATTCGAACTTTAAAGTTCGATATAACAACGTTTGATCATTTGATTGTTTGCTGTTATAATATAGACCCTGAGTAGGAAGGGGCTTAAGGGGCTTATGCAAGTGTAACTTGGTAAGGATTCACATTTTGGCGTGAACGTGCTATTGCAAGTGTCCCATCCATGACGACCTGTAGGTATGGTGGTCCAGGGAGGCTGTGGATTAGTTTTAGTCAGGATTTTTTTTTTCACAGGTGCTGGCCGGTAGTATCTTGTGGGCTCGGGGTGACGTTAATGAGAAAAGGGTAAGTTGTCATTGGAGAAGGGTTTTATTACTGAATAGAATATGTTGGTTTGTTTATTGCTGGTTTTGAATAAGCTAAGTTTGTTAAGTGGCTATTCCTAATCGGGTTGAGTCGGTAGTTCTGGCACCTCATGAAGTGGCCATATTTTGCTTGTCGGGTTGGTTTGAGACATGATTTATTTCATTGGTGGTATTGGAGTTGTGTTTTTGATTAGTAATCCAGAAGGTGTATGGTAACCCGTCCATTCAAAATTGGATGTCTGGAGTGTGAGCCCTATAGGGTGAGTAATGGTTTCCAAAACTGCCCAGCTTTATTGGTGGTGGTGTTGGCCTTGTAGTTATTTCTTTGGCTAGTAATGATGGGTATACAGCCCTGGCTTACAGTGCAGTAGTGGGGAATCTGTTCGCGGGTTTAGAGTGGCAGGGAACATTTGTTGTGGCGCAGGTGCAGTACCAGCATTAGTATATAAAAAAAAAAAAAAAAAAAGCAGTAGATCAACAAGCAAAGTGAACAGCTCTGTAGTTAGCCTATATTGGTAAGTGGTCACTTAATGTGGTAAGAGTGGACCTTTGACAGTTTTATTCATTGATCCCATACTTGCCAGCTCTGCTTAAGGTATTAAGGTATGCAGTTTTCCGGTTTTACAGCTCTGCATTCATTGATAAGGTGGACAGCTGTGTAATTTAACTCCGGTACTTGCAAGCTGCTTCACTTAATGTATTATGGCTTGCAGTTGCTTTCTTGACAGTGGAGTGGTTGAACATGGCAGAGTGGCGTTGGTTATTGTTGCTTGTGTGGCAGTTACACAGTGGCTGAAAGAGTTCTTTTGTGGTGGTGGCAGCGCGGGTATGATTAACGCTCACCTGTCCAGATTTTACGCATTTCAGAGTGACCTGCAGTGATGAATTTTCAGTCTTAGAGGTTCCTTTTGTGTTTATTTTCATGCAGTTGCATAGGAGTGAAATAACTGAGGTAACAGTTACTTCAGGCATGTGTGGTGGCCGTTGCAGGGAGGGCCAGATGTTTACTAGTGCTCTTGAGTAGAGCGTGTTTATGATTTGGTTTGTTCTCCATAAAAGTGTGGTTGTTTCTCATGAAATCTGAGTTTCTGGCACATCACTAGGTTAATCTGAGGATTTGGGTCATGAAGTTGTGATACATTGATGCTTAAGACCTCATATCCTTCAGCAAAGTGCATGCAGGGAGAAGTCCTGCTGTTTTAGCAATGTTTATAACAGGAATGGGCTTTTTCTGTTTTGTGGATACCTTTTGTTTTGTCGGATTGGTTCAGGCCCATAACATGGTGGTTTTCTTGCAGATTAGTGTTTTTGCTGAGGATTGCAAGACAGTTGCAAAAGAGCAGACTTTGTACCCCTTAGAAGTTCAGGCTACTGCAGAGCCATTGATTTGTTATGGTGGTAAGAATAATATTGAACTGTTTTCTCATCTCTGCCTGCGTTGCACGATTATTTTCGGCTTTGCAGTTTTAGTTTCGGAATGGTATAATACAACTGGCTGCTGGGCTCAGATGACTGGTGTTCCTTATAAAATTGTAGTCTTCTGTCAATTCGCATCATTGCTCGGAGGGTTAAACTCACTAAATAATGACATCTGCAGTCTTGCTGAGACGTCACAGGCTCTGTTTAGCATGAATGGTGGCTTGTATATAACATGTTATGCTGATTTATCATTAATTTAGTGTCAATTGGTTTTGTGTTTCGCTAGGGGGGCACTCCATCCTGCCCATTTTGTGAGGATATTCCTCAGGTGACGCGGCCAGTGGTTTTCGCAGGCTCTGAACCTGGTTGATGGGTGTCACTGCACATGCATGATGGCTCATTGTCAGAAGACGGGCCATCATATCTCTCAACTATCCAGATTTTGTGTGGACAATAATAATGATTCCTGGACAATAGTTATTTCATACATTTTAATGACTTGTTGGTTGGCTGTACTCATACTTTTGTATTGGGAAGTTGGAAGGTACACTTCTAATTATTTGGACTTCCCTGTATTGCTAGGTGTTGGGCTTAACAGCTTTGGGGTTTCATTGGTTTGTTCATGGGCTTTGTGGTGCCCATGAGTGTCCCTAATGGGAGGTAGCAGTGCATTTGGTAGCCTGCAGGAAGAAAATCCCTGAGTAAGGTTAACTAATTTACCCCAGGCGTGTGTATGTGGTTGTTTTTTTTTTTTTGGTGTGTTTTCCATATATCAGATGTTTCACATGTGTCTGGTTCTGTGCTTATTG
This sequence comes from Protopterus annectens, assembly GCF_019279795.1. Taxonomy (NCBI): domain Eukaryota; kingdom Metazoa; phylum Chordata; order Ceratodontiformes; family Protopteridae; genus Protopterus; species Protopterus annectens. The sequence continues at coordinate 539,350,314 of NC_056738.1, read as the reverse complement.
CACCACGTGGTAGCGAGTTTCATGGGTTGTGAGTCATGGTTTCTCTCGGGAAACAAAAGCGGGTGGTAGTTGGGTACATGATAGGTTTGTAATCCTTCATGTATAAGTTGTGCATGAAGAAGAATAAATCTATATTTCATTAGTTAGTGTTACGTGTAATTAATATTAATCTTAAACGTACAAAGGTTGGTTAAAATTTTAATGGGTTTGGGATATTTATGGTTGGGTGGAAGAGGTGTTTGCATATTACCTCTCAACCAGATTTTGCAGAATGTCCACATTTTATTGTAGTTCCTGACGAATTATTGGCAAATCATTAAAGACTGTGGTTATGAAATGGTGACAGAGGTTTGAGTATCAGACTTCATATCCTTTTTTACAAGTGCTTTGAACTATATAAATGTTTTATGATTAGTAGATTGCTGTAGTTGGGGTTGTGGTTGAAGGACTGATCTATTAAAATAATGCAGCTAATTCCTGGCTTGGCTGTAGGTGCAGGTGAACGATAATGAAGATACCGTGGCAGTGCTAGCTACCTGGTGGTGTAAATTTGGGGGTGAAAGGATTGTGGAAGTGACACCTTGACCCCAACTCCAAAATGGGGGAAGTTGAGAGTGGATGGAGGGTTGCAGGGATTAACCATTCATAAGGAAATGTTGAGGCAGGTTGAGCTTAGTTAGTAAAGCACTAACAATCATGTGGGGGGGTGTATTGTGCATTTGTGTAAGCAAATTGGAATGCTGTACTGTTGCTAATTTTATCACGATAAGATGTGGTATATACTAAGCTCATTTAGTAGCAGCAATAGTTAAATACAGATATTGGTGGTTTATAATGACATTAGTTTAAGTGACCTTTTACAGTTGAAAGTTGGCTACAGGGTCCCCAGATTTGTCAGCTAGCTTATTCCAGGTGGTAAGGGATGGGCATAGTGAGTGGGTGGGTGGGGGTCGATTTGCCGTATACACACAGGGTAAGGGGTTTTATTCCCATCTTTAATTTGTATTGTGCCTAACCGTATTTGTGGAATGTGGGGATTTGAAAGCAATTGTGTCGCAGTTTGACTGACAAAATGTTCTTGGAGATGTGAATCATTTTGTTACCATGGGGGTTGAACATCTGACTGGTAGCTCCATAATTGGGTGGATTGAGATTGATACCTATAAGCTTTGCAATTTTCATGACAGTAAGGTGCTTAATTTGTTTTCTTTTTCAGATGATGGAGGTACAGAATTTCTGGCAGAGATGGTGAAGGACACAGTTTGTATCAGCTGGTGGGTCTGAAGGAAGCGGATTGGATAGGTACTGCTGCTGTTGGAGGATCTGGACATTGGTGTGGAAGGCAGTGAATTTGCAGCTAATGACATGACTCCAGGTGTTCATTTTGGCAAGTAGGAGTGTGTATAGTTCAAGATTACTGTGGCATTAGTTATGCTTGAGGTAAATTAGGGGCATGGTGTAGCAGGTGTTTAGTTAGCATTAAGGGGATTTTGGGATAGAACATAGGTGGGGTGGAATAACCAACAGCTGAGGTTGGTTTGGTTTTGGGATTGGGGGTAAAGAGGTTTCCAGTAATTTTAATATGGTAAGTATGCAGTTAGGCTTGTCAGATTTGGGTGGAACTTTTGGAGTGCATTTATAGTTATCTCTTCAGGTTACTGTGTTGGTAGAGGGCCCATGATCTGATCTGTTGATAGAAAGCTTATATGGTTCATAGGGCATGGTAGGCTTTGGCAATATTACATACTAGTTTAGGGTTTAGATGGATTACCACAATAACCATTTCATTTATGCTTGAGGGAAATTTTGTAGGTAGGGTTTCTGGAAACATTGTAGGCATGAGGATGTTTTTGGTATATTTTGGGAGCAGGGTACTTTGTTTATGTGGGTGATAGAGGGTTTAAGCAAGGCATGCTTTTGGACTTTACCAGAAGTTGGCCATGTTCTACTTCATTGTGTTGTGGGTAGAGTTTTAGCCAGGAGGGGCTTTAGGCGGTACTGATTTGGGGGGATGTTTAAGGTTATGCAGGTGTTAGATGTTTCTAGCAGTCAGCACCATAATCAGGAACATAGTATTGTGCTATTGTGAATTTGGTTGGTTTTATTGGTTTAATGGGTCAGCATGGGTTGAGTGGGTAGAGGGACAGACATTGAATATTGTAAGATGGGTTTTCTGCAATGATTGGTCTTCATATTTGAGTTCAAGGGGTTATAGTTTATGTGGCTTTTGTTATGGCTATAGGTAGTCATTCCAGAAATGTTTTGAGGGTCAGCAAAGATGAGGAATGGCCTTTAGGTGCTGTGCTTGTATCAGATAGTTGGAGGGATGACAGGATGGCTCTTGGATGATTATTATATAAGGCTGCTGTTATGGGTTAGTTGCTTAAATGCCAGGATGGCTACTTAAAACATTTTGGTTATAATGGACAGTTGGTGTGATGTCAGGATTGTTATTGTACTGACCTTAAAGGGATTTCATTTAGTTACTACATTCATTTGGGTGGCAAAATGGACATGTAAGGTGGCTTGAGGGTATGCAGTCACCTCTGTATAGTTTTAGTGGCAGTGGGCTTAGGGTTTGTTTGTCAAGTTGGCTGGTAATGCCTTTTGAATCCTTGAGAGGCTTCCATTGGTTGCGAGGTATGGATTATTTAATTCATGTACAGTGGTTATGCTGGGTTATAAGGTTATGGTTTGTTACATTAGCATAAGAAAGGGATCAGTGGTTTGTTTTCAGTTGTTTGGGTAACTGGCTATTTTTGTTAGTTATGTGATAGGGCTTTAGGAGGTGATGACGCAGATCCAGTTTGGTTAGAGAGGATGGGGTACACCAAATTATGTTTGGCCTAATGACTTAATGGGGTTAGGTTGCTGAAAGTTTATCAGAGAGAGGAGAACAGCCTTGTTAAGCTGATGGGTGGAGAAGAGGGACAGGAGTGCCCTCTTCTGTTCCTCCTCTGGTTTTGGATGGTCATTTCAATGAATTGGGAAAGGAAAGTGAGTATTTGGAGGTGGCTCAATAAATAAGCAAGCAAGATAAGAATGCTGCTTATTTGGTTGCATGTTTAATTCATTAAGTGGCAAATGAAGTGAGTGATGGGATGCTGCTTCATAAGTAACATAAGTGACCGGAGTTAAGGACTCTGCTTATTTGGTTGGATGTGTAATTCAATAAATGGTAAATTAAGTAAGTGGTGGGATGCTGCTTCAAAAGTAAGTGAGTTGGAGGTATGGACGCTGCTTACTGGGTCAGGATGAGCAAGGTCATGCTGTCTTGATTAACCTTACATGGCTGTAGGTGCTGGAATTCAATCAGCTATATTACATTTCAGTTGTAATTAATAAATATTAGATAACAAAGTTATATTTATGAAAGTTTAATAAAGGTCATCAAATGTCATTTGGTGTGATGTGTTTATTGAAGGGGACTGGGACAATACATTATTGTATAATTTTTAGTATTGCTAATATATTTATGATCATTTAAAGAGTCTTCCAACCTGTACACTTTATTTCAAAATTTTTTGATTCTTATTCAGCCCTTAGTATCCAAACTTTATCCTCGTTTTATGCCCTTAATTCCTGAACTTGCAAAGCTCCACTTCTTCACAAATTAAATATGTTCCTTAGTATTTCCAAATCGGGCTTACTGAAACTTGAATCTGCCTTTGGGAATCCCATGCAGTTTACAATTAGATTCATAATCTCATTTCATATGTTCATAGGTGAATGCTAAGCTAGCAACTACTGGGGCTTTTGTAAGCGTAGCCAAGCATACAAACATATCTTACAAGTGTTTTGAGCCTTAAAGGTTAATTTAAAGGATATATGTAAGCCAGGATATGATTTACAGACTGCCTGTGTCCATTAGAGACACAGGTGCTAGACCCAGGGTGAATTTCCGATTTCCCATCCATACAACACTTATAATCGACTGCAGTCATTGTCTGTCAAACATTACATATCATATTCAACTCCTGCCTTCCCTTAAACCACATTCCACCTCAAAAACATTATTCTGCATATATTTTTCCCACAATGCCCATTTTTTCTAAATATTTTGCTCCATCCTTTTTCTAAAGATCCCACTTCAGTTATTTTATCTCTGTTACCATATTCACTAGTTCTGATACAGTTGGTTCAGAACTAAACCTCCTATTTAAGGGGTAAAGTAAAACATTTCAAGACTTTACTGGAACAGCTCACCTAGAATCTGCCACAACCTCCTGTGAATGGAAAGGTTAGTTTGTATTTTGCTTTCTTGTATTTTGTATTTATTCATTGCCTTCTTCTATTCTGTATATTGTGATGCATTTTCTTTACATTGTGCTTTGCTTGTATTCTGCTTTTACAGTAATTGCATATTTAAACTAGGGAAGAGACCATGGCTGTGTCTCTTGTGGATCACACAGAAATTAGAACAGGTCAACTAAGGTTAGTTATTTGTAAAATGAGGGTGGAGCTTGGAACTAAACTTGCTATTTAAGAGGTAAAATAAAACAATTCAAGGCTTTACTGGAAAGCTCACCCATTCTCTGCCATGGCATGCTATCAGGGAAAGATTATTTTGATTTTGCTTTTTTGTATTGCTTCATTGCCTTCTTCTCTTTTGTATATTGTGATTTATTTTCTTTACATTGTGTTTTACTTGTATTCTGCTTTTAGTTACATATTTAAACTAGCTGTGTTTCTTTTCAGTCATGTGGAAATTAGAACAGGTCAGTTAAGGTTAATTACCTGTAAAGTGAGGGTGGAGCTAGGAATAACCCTCCTATTTAAGGGGTAAAATGAAACATTTCAAGGTTTTACAGGAAAAGCTCACACGATTCCGCCACAATTTGCTTTGAGGGAAAGGTTAGTTTGTTTTTGCTTTCTTATATTTTGTATTGCTTCACTGCCGTCTTCTATTTTGTATACTGTGATTTATTTTCTTTACACTGTGTTTTACTTGCATTATATTTTTAATTGCATGTTTAAACTAGGAAAAAGAACACAGCTGTGTCTACTGGTCACAAAGAAATTATGTTTTTAAACTTGATTCTCTTTCTAGTTGCCTGTCCCCTATGTTAATTTGATCACATATCTTTTTTCACTCTCCTCTTTCATTGACTATTGTAAGTACAACATTATCATTTTATTAAATCCCTCCTCTTCAGCTATTTAAATGTGCTGGCCATCCCACTGTATTCCACACAACCAGAATACAAAGTGCCCACCCCTCATCCAATCTATCCTGCTCTTTTAAAATTAGTGGCTTTACGCTTAGATAGCTAAAGCTTAAGGTGCCTACTCTTTCATATCTAATGGATTAGTGCACACTGCAACTCTTAGGATAGTAATCCATTTTTCCATCTTACATTTAAAATCTGCAACATCTACTCCAACACCACTAATTATTTGTGAGCCCACATTGTGCCTCTCAGTAGTGATCTTTGGATTAATGCAACTGTTTTGCTCCTAGTGAGAGAAGGAGCATTATTTTATGGAGACTACCGGAAAGCCTAATAACTGCTTCACAGGTACGAGCTTGGAATTTGTGCTTATAGTTTGCTACTGCTAAGAGAAGGAGCAAAGTGCATTGATTCCCAACTGTATCTGGTTGGGCAGTGAGTGTCTCTGTGGGACCTTCCTGATTGGACTGGTTGATATTCAAGGCATCTAGCAGGAAAAGGCTACAACAATGCTACAGACCCATGTATCATCTGGGACAAGACTGTTGATCACCAATGAGCTTGTGACTTGCTTCTCATCTTAGGATTGTTGCTACTGTTGCACTTCTGATGAGAGAAGAAGCCAAGGAGCATTGTATCACAACAGCATTAAGCTGTTGTGAGATCAGCACTAGAAGTAACCAGCAGTAGCCATTCCGGCGACTCCCCCTTTTTATCATTCTTGACAAGCTAATTCTTTATTTTCAGCAAGTACTGCTTGATTTGTTGCTTTCTAACCTAACTTCAGAATATCTCCCTAAATACTTCATCCACGACTAATCAGGGTATACTTATTAGTTTCCCCTCAAGTCTTTGTTAGTGCCCTACACAGATATAGGCACCCTGAGCTGACATTTTACTTGTAAAAGCACCATTGAAGTTTAACCAATATCTATTTGAACAAAGGACAACTAGTTTACAGTGACAAGCACTGCCCCCAGAGCTGCACACTGAATACTCCTGACATTAATTTATATTCTCACTACAACCATGTCATGAATAAAAAAGGGTCTGTTGCCATGGATATGGAATTTACCTGTATCTTTGTTAGCAGCTTGGTAGATATAAGCATCCTGAGTCAGTGTAGAAATTGCCTCATGTTTACTGACAACTAGTTACTTCTCAAACAAACTGATATGGCATTTGAGAGATGCATTAATGCAATATCACTGGTCACCTCTCAACTGTCCCTGATTTGACTCAAATTGTAGCTTTGCCCTCTTAATCCCTCTTAACACTGGTGCCTTTTGAACAAAAGGTGGTGACTTATACTTAATAAATAATGAGAATAATTAAGAGTTAACTACTTATTTCACTTCAGGAAATGTATATTAATTCACATTCTCTAATTCTATCAATGTCTCAAGTTAATAGAACTAATATCTTAAAAGTGTCCCTGATTTTTTTCTGGATTTGTCCCTGATTCTGTTGAGCTTTGTCCCTGATTGGTTGAGAGCTACACTGGAGGCAAAGCTCTCACATAAAAGCACTCCTAATGTCAATCAAGTTGTCAGTAGTACAGACACTGTACCCATCACACACAGTTTAAAGTAGACTGTGGACCAACATATGCTGAGGTACTTAAATGTAACCTTCCTAAACCCAAAGACCTCCTAGACAAAGTACACATAACAAATACCCTCAACAGCCCCAGATTCACTCTTTTACATTAGCACATACATTCACATCTCATGGAGCCTCTACTTCTAAGATCATAAGGCAAGCCAACATTCTGGTCATTGGAGACTTCATTGTGAGACACACTGATGTCCCTCTCACCAGGTTGAGTAAGGAGAAAGTCACAGTCAGTTCCTAATCAGGGGCCATGATCAGCTACATTACACATGCACTCAGGTCATTGGACCACAATTACCAGCATGACTCAGTCATAGTGCATGTGGGTGGAAGAGACCTGAGATGCATCTCCCTAGACTACTTGGAGAGCTATCACAGAGTTCTTGGAATGTGTGTCCCAGGCTGGTTATCAGCCTTGCATTGAGCAGCATTTTACCTTCTCCAAGGTTGATGCCACAATATGAACAAAATATGACTGCCTTTAATAATTGGCTTAGTTTCTGGCCTCATTCTTTGAATTCTTGCAATATTTGTCAGCATGGAGGTAGATGGTCAACAGACTATGCTTCTTTGCCAGGGATAGTCTGCACCTCTCCCCTCTAGGCTTTTGAATATTAGCTAAAAAATTGTCCTCCCCTAGTGGCTTTTTTAGGCATTGCCAAACTGAAAGTACTTCCAACATAGCAAATCAAGACCAAGAAAATCTAAAGGTATTACTGTCCAATGCTACTCCCTAGAAGCTCTCCTCACCCTATAGAATGCTGACATCTATGCGGTCACTCAAACAGGGTTTAAAGCCATGGAAAGCACACCAACAGTGCAAGGTTATAATGCCTTTCACACATTTAGACCAGCTACTACACAGACAGGGACAAAAGAAGGAGGTGTCTCGATTTACTTCAAAAATAAATATACTTCAAAGATGGCCAAACAGGACAATGCACTTGAGCTTCTCTACGTTCAAATCACTGTTTGCAAAATTCCATACTACTTCCTTGCAAGCTATAGCTCCCTCTCTATGACTCAGGAAACCCATAACATGTATTTAAACATATTGGAAACATCCAGCCCAATATCATATTCATTGGTGACTTTAATTACCCCACTATTAATTGGGAATCATATATGATACAAAATGTAAGGCACAGAGACTCCTGGATTTTGTAAACAAAAACTCCCTGGACCAATACACCAACAAAAGGTGCAACCATACTGCATCTGATCCTCACTAATATGGGAGAGTGCTGTATAATGTCTTCTCTGGTAAGGTCAGACCACAAAATGGTCTCCTTTGAAGTAAAAATAAAACTTGCAACCCTAGCTAACCCTGTAATATTCAGGAAATACTCTAAGGCTAGGGTTACCACCTGTCCCACTTTGCGAGCGACACTCCCTCTTTGGGCAGTTGTGTCCTGACAAAAAATTGTAAAAATGGCAAATGTCCTGAGATTTTAGGACAAAATTATTTGCTATATTTTATGTAATAGTTGCATAAAACAGTTATTCTGTATCTAAAATACCTAAATGTTATAAGAAACAGAATAAGCAACTAAAATGCTACAAGAATAAGCTTTTATTTAGGCAAAAGGGTTAAGTTCTATCCTTTGTACTGACCATGGGTATGTGTCGGCCTGTAAAATCTGATGTTTGTACCAAAAATGTCCCACTTTAGCCATTTGAAAAGGTGGCAACCCTATCTAAGGCTAACTTCCTGCTATTAACCTGGCAAAATGTCAATCCCCTATATACTTTGAGAATACTGCTGTGTATGCGGAACTGTTCACAGAAACCCTGTACAAGCATGTTAATAGCTGTACAGAGGCAGCTGTATCCACCAGGAAAAAGTACCCAATTAACTAAAAAAAACCAAGCCACCCTGGTAGAATCACAACATCAATAGGCTGTATAACAGAAGGAAGAAAATCATGGCAAAAATTAGGAGGTGCAGCACCCAGCAGGATAAAAACACTCTTGTCAAACTAAGCAAACATCTCAGTGGACAAATAAAATTTACCAAAGACAAATTTGAGATAAATTTGAACTCCCATGCCAAGGACAACCATAAGACATTCTTTAGCTGTGTGCAGAACCTCAAAGGCAATACATAATTGTGCGCAGAGCTCATTGTTAATGGAACCACCTACACTGAGCCAGATGATATAGCAAACCTACTGTCTGACAAATTCATCTCTAGCTTTTCCCCTCTCTTCCACTCAATCTTCCCTCAGGAAATATCAATATAACTTTCCCAGCTATCACTAGGGAATAGGTCCTTAATGCTCTCTCTATGGCCAAGAACACTGAATCAGTGGGTACAGACAATATCCCAAGATACCTTCTAAATAACAGGAAATATAACCTATCAGGTCCTCTGGAATTGCTGTTTAACTGTAGCCTCCAAACAGGCTTCATGTCTCATGAATGGAGAACCTCTGCACAAAAGTGGGCCATCTACAGATCTTGGAAACAACAAATCCATAAGTCTCTCTAGTCTCATTTGCAAAGCCATGGAAAGAATTATCATGGAAATGATGAATAATGGCATAGAAAACCTTCCATCACTGGATCCAACCCAATTTAGTCTTGTCAAGGATGGGTCATGGCTAGTCAACTTGTCAGATTTCTTTGGGAAGGTCACCAAAGCAATGGATGAGGGCAAAATGGTTTACACTGCCTACCTTAACCTGACCAAGACATTTGACACAATACCCTAATCAGGCATTGTTAACAAATTCAAGAGGTTAGGTACAAACTATTATATCACCCAATAGATAGTCAGCTGGCTCACAGACAGGACCCAGGAAGTTCTGATTGAGGAGTCCACCTTTACAAAGAAGCCTGTCACAAGTGATGTGTCTCAGGGATCAGTCTTGGGACCATTCCTTTTTGTCATTTACTTCACTGAAGTCAAAGCCAATGTCAATGGCTACTGGTTGACTAAATTTGCAGATGATTGAAAACTAGGATCTGTAATTGAATCCCCCACTGACACAAATGTTCTCCAAGAAGGGCTGACACTGATGAATAACTGGTGTCAGAGCTGATGACAAAAACTAAATGCAAAAAAAAAAGAGTTTACCCAGTAGTCAAAGACTTGGCAACACACATACACAGTAATCGTGTCTCCAGTAGTTAAGAAATCATTCTATGCTGTGCAACAGACAGATAGCTCACAGACAATTATGATACTATTTCTTTTATTTTAATTTACTGGACACAGTTGCTCCAAGTTCTACATCTACACCAACCTGTTGTTGACCACTGTAACTGATAGTTTTCTTTAGAATTTGGTTACTTTGGCATCAGGGCTCAGCCTGCTCTGCTCAGGCTCACTTTGCTCCCCTAGCCTACCCCATTTCCACACACCCACCCTTTCCTTACACTTCATGAGTCTCCTCCCCTTAACCAATTACCACATCAGCAGTACACTCCAGATTGGACTCCTCCCCCAACACCAATTACTCAATCAACCATACATACCTTCCCTACCTTCTCTTCACCAATCCATCCTACTAGCCAGTCCCTCCACCATTCTCTTTCACTTATGCTGCTTTCACACCACAATTTTTATCTCTGAACCATGCCAATCTCCTTAAACTTCACAATTTACACTACATGTCTGTGTCTACTACTAAGTTCTCTTCATCATGCCACATCACCAACATCTCATGTACTTAGTTCTCATACAAAAACACCTGCACTTCCCCTGTCTCCTCAAAGTCATTTAGATAGTTACTCCAACATATCTTCCTCACTGTTCAACCACACTTTTATTCATTTTTAAAAAACTCCAAATCCTACCCTACCATACGAAATAAAAACTACTAGTCCACTCACTACCCAAATATGCATCCAAATTCAACCACCTCCCACCTCTATTAAATCTTCTGCTAAATCTATTGAAATGTGGAGGCATGCATCCTAATCCTGGACCTATTCTCCCAACAGCCTCCCTCCTGTCTTCCACAATAAAACATCTCCTACTTATCACACTAAACATACATAGCATCTGCAACAAAATTATAAAATTCCAAATATGGATCTCAAAATACTCTCCAGATATAGTAGCCATAACCGAAACATGGCTTAAATCTCATATTCCTGATACTGAAATCACTCCTCCAGGTTATAATATTCTAAGAGCAGACAAAACCCATAAAAAAGGCAGAGGCATAGCACTAATCTATTGTAACCATTTAACAATAACTCCCATATCTAAATGTACTCCATCTTTCCAGAGCACAGAGCTTCTCATAATAACCTTACAAATAAACAACTGTAAACAAATAACAATCACAGTGTTATACATCCCACCAGGACAAAACATCCCCATACTAGAAAACCTTCTTGCGTGGGCTGCCCAAAATTTAACCAATGAAACCATAGTACTTGATGATACTAACATTAACTGGAATGACCTAATGTTCGATTCCCCCAAACATAGCATAAATCTACAAGAGTACTCCCAACTTAATAACGGGTCTATATTATAACATCAAAGTTCATAAACATCGAATGTTATAATATCAAACCCTAAACACCGAAATCTGCAAACATCGAACAGTCAGAATAGCGATTTTTTCCCAGGAGAAAAAATTGCTATTCCAAGAAACATACACACAACACAAACACACACAAAAAACAGCAATCCACACACATACAATTAAAATCCTACACCTAAACCTAAACTAAACTTTACATACACTACTAGCTATCCACTTACCTTAACCCAACCCTAACCCTAAGGTCCGTCACTATCGCACACTCACCTCACCCGCTCCCTAAGCCTAACTCACCTAAACCACCCCCTAATCCTAACCTACACACAACCGCACACTTTCCTGACCCACGCCCTAACGCTAACTCACCTAACCCACCCCCTAACCTACACACAATCGCACACTTACCTGACCCGTGCCCTAACCCTAACGTCCACACAACCGCACACTTACCTGACCCGCTCCCTAACCCTAACTCACCTAACCCGCCCCCTAACTCTAACCTACACACAATCGCACACTTACCTGAACCCGACCCATAAAGTTCCAACATACCGAATGCTGAAAACAGTGAAGCCACAGCAACGGCCCACTTTTTCCCTGGGAAAGAATTCGGTGTCCTGCACCTTTGCTGTTTTCAGAGTTCGACATTACTGGTTTAATATTATAACATTCAAACTTTATAAAATTCGATGCTGTAATATAGATCTCTTAATAACAACCCCACATGAATGAACCATAACCAACAAAGCTGAACCATAGACTGGATCCTAGTCACAGACCCTCAAAAATACAATAATATCAGAGCCCTGCCCAGTATCCTTAGTGATCACTTACCAGTATACACCTACAGAGCCCAAACCCATGGGATAAAACCCCACACCTATAAAACGTCTCAAAATCAAGCTAATTTTAATCAACAAATTTTCAATAATATGCTAAAGTCTAAAAACAAAAAACATGCAACAGCAGCCGGGTAGAGATTCAGTCAATATGCCAAGGAAAATTAAAGAAAGGATATACAAGCATAGATTGGACATAAAAAATACAAGAGTACTAATGCTTTATATATTTACCTATATATAGACACCTAGTTGGTTGCCCTGAACATGAGTTTAAATTTTTCGTGATGGAACAGGTTAAGGAAGACTTGAGGGGATATATTACTAGTGAACATTTAAATAAATGTGAACTAAAATGGTGACTTATATTGAATGCAACCAACTGGCCGGGGATTAATGATGCAGTATTTATTAACTGTTTATTAAAATTAAAACACTTGGAAATTTAATAATTTTATTAAGCCTTATGTTTTAGGAGTTTTTTTTTTGTTTAATTTACAGTTCTAATTAAAATTTGTAATTAGGATTTAATTGAGCTGAAATGCCAATGATTGTTTTGAAAATATATTGCATTTGTTTGAATGTTGTGGTTAGTTCTGAAGAAGTTTCTATATAAAGAAAAGAAAATGCTTAACTCTGTTTCGGATTTTTATTGAAGTTATTTTGGCTATAATCATCCTTGGCATATTGACTGACTCTCTACCCGGCTGCTGTTGCATGCTTTTTGTTTTTAGAGTCTGTTGTTCCATGTGTTCCCAGTTGGTATTCAGTCAATATACAGTACTAAAGTTTGTCAACTGGACCCCTCTAAAAACAGGCTCCCTATCAGACGATCGAAATGCCATTTCCGCAAATACAAAATGATCAACATGCATTGCTCGAACTACGTAAATGCCGAACATCCAAAAGAGCAAAATCCAAAATGTTAAAGTGTTTTGGTTGGCCCATCTGTGCTATAGCTCCGTAAGGTAAGTGTACGATAGGTATGGACCTTAGGGTAGGGTGCAGGTTAAGGTAAGTGCATAGCTAGGTAATGTATGTAAGATTTAGTGTAGTGTTAGAAGTAGGGTTTTGTTAAATGTATTTATGTGTATTATTTATTTTGTTGTTACAACATTTATTTTGTTAGAGTATATCTCTGTAGGGGAAGTGTGCAGTAGTTACGGACCTTAGGGTTAGAGAGGGGTTAAGGATAGTGCATAGATAGTTGTGTATGTGGGGTTTAGTGTAGTGTTAGAAGTAGGGTTTTGTTAAATGTATTTATGTGTATTATTTATTTTAGGTTATATCTCCGTAGGGGAAGCGTGTGGTAGTTATGGACCTTAGGGTTAGGGAGGGATTAAGGATAGTGCATAGATAGTTGTGTATGTGGGGTAGGGTTAGAAGTTGGGTTTTGATGCTTTACTTTAGAGTTAGGAGTAGGGTTTCGTTAATGTATGTATGTGGTTTATTTATTTTGTTTGGGTTGGTAGTATGTAGTGGGTGGTGGGTTTGGCCGACTACTACCGTTCGATGTTTTAAATTTTGCGGTTTAGTGCATTTGGTCTGTTTGCGGTTTGATTAATATGTGTCGCTCTTTTGGTATTCGCTGAAATGGATTTTCACGGAACTGATATAGACCCCTAAAAATATTACCTCTGGAAGAAGCTGTGAGTCACTTTAACAGCATTTTCTTAGACACCTTTAACAGTCTAACTGCCATTCAAATCAAGACAACTAAGCAAAATCATGCACCCTGGTTATCAAAAGTTACTAAGCATCTACTACTCTCTAGAGACCACACTTGGAAAGAGTGGCACAAAAGTAAAAATGAAACCACCCTACTCAAGTATAAACAACTACGAAATCTAGCTATAAAACAAGTAATTGCAGACAAAGAAAAAATACTTCTCTCAGACCTTAGTTAACCAAACAAATAACCCAAAGAAATTCTGTAAATCCATCTCCTTACTCCTAAACCCTGGAACCCTGCAAAACCCCTCTCTAGCTCCTGACAAAAATCCAGAAGAAATTGCCCATCTATTCAACTCCCACTTCATTGACAGTATCCTCAGACTTATAAATCAGGTGCCATTTAACACCCTCTTCAGCACCTCTGATAATCTAGACCCATCACACATAGATCAAACCAACTCCCCACATCCATTTCTTTCTCTATAAATACTGTCCCCACCACACTTGTCCACAAACTTTTCAAAAAGCTAAAACCGTGCTCTCTGTCTGCCAACAATCTTCCCTCAGAGTACCTAAAACTTATTGATGAATCAATATCATACCCGGTTACTGTCCTCATCAATAGATCTATCTTAGAACCCTTTTTCCCAAACTTTGGAAGAAATGTATTGTAACTTCCCTGCACAAAGGCGGCAATACCAATGAACTCTCTAACTGCCATCCCATATCTATTTTCTCCCCTTTATCCAAACTTTTAGAGAAATGTATTCACATCCAACTTATGAAATATCTTACTTACAACAATCTCATCACACCAACACAACACGGCTTCTGTCCATCACTGCCCTTCTCTCCTTCATGGACACCATGAACAAGGCCCTTGACTCTGGCCAAATAACTTCCGGACTCTTCTTAGACCTATCAAAGGCTTTTAACTCAGTGTCTCATCCTACGTTATTTCTACAGCTGGCATCCATTGGATGCTCTCAATCCACCCTTAAAAGGTTATCAAGCTACTTAGCAGACAGGCAGCAAAGTGTACGGTGGCAAAGTGGTATAACTGAATACCTAGTCAATCAATCAGGAGTCCCCCAAGGGTCCATTCTAGGGCCTCTGCTCTTCAATATTTTCATAAATAAACTGCATACAGACTCTCTTCAAAGCTCACTTATCCAGTGTGCAGATGACTCCACCATCATTACATCCTCTAATAATATCCACAATCTACAAAGTTTATCACAAAAGGCCTTCACATCTATTGAAACCTGACTAGCTGAAGCACAACTTCTACTTAATACTAAGAAAACTAAGCTTATGCTATTCTCAACCAAGTCAGTCTCTTAGGATTTCACCATATACTCTAAGAACATGACAAAAGTAGAAATAGTAACTCATGCTAAATTACTAGGGATTACATTTGACAGCAAAATCTCATTCAAACAACACATACTCAGTGCTATAAAAAACACACACTTTAAACTTGGCAGATTATACAGACATAAACTTTGTATGAATAAACCCACCAAAAAGAGACTTGCAAATAGCCTCTTGATCCCACCCCTCCTCTGTGGAGTACCTATTTTCACCACGCTCCACCAATCTCTCAAGAACAAACTCCAAGCATGCTACCATAAAATTGCCAAATTTGCAACAAATGCACCATATTGATCCCACTGCTACCAAGCTCTTAAGAAACTTAGCTGGCTAGAATTTCAACAATACGTCAATTCAACCAAACGAACTCTACTTCATAAAATAATTTACTCACCCAATAGATGCTCTTCCCTTTAACACATCCTAGAACCATACTCCCCATGTCAAAACCTATGATCTAACAACACACAACTTGTAACCATTGTAAAATCCAATAAAAGAGCTGGGCATAGCCTCTATTCCTATGCCATAGCTAAGAATTGGAACACCCTTCCCTAGATATGTCCTCCCTAGACTCTCTGTATGCTTTCAAAGCATCTCTAAAGAAATACTTTCTTAGCAATCCCATCCGTCTTTGTATTCATAACTACAGGCCGCCATAGATAACCTTATATCTTACTTTTTCTTTTGGAACTTCATCCTCCAACCAACATAACTATATCATCTAACCTTATCTCTTATACCTCCATCATCCTATTCCCTGATCTCTGTAATAATACCAACCTGTCTTACCAAACTAGCTATATCTTCTTTTCACCATTGCTTCATCATTCCTTACTATACTTCTTTTTAATTTCCTCCTTCCAAGTTAACTATTAAACATTAGCTTTCATTCCCATTTTCTCTTGATGTAATGCATTAAATGAACATATATTTTATTATGTCACAGTCATGTTATTATGTATGCAGCTACCTGTTAACTGTATGATGTTGTGCTTATCAATTGATTAACATGTCCTTGTAAATAATTTGCTTTGTATGTCCGTTTTATATGTCATAATTGTGGAGATTTTCTCCCTGGCCCTCTATTGAAAATGGGCGTCTGACCCAGTGGACTCTCCTGGTCAACAAATGTCAATAAATAATAAATACATTTATAAATAAAGATATGGCATCTGGGTCCAAAGAAGTCATTGTTCCACTGCATTCAATGTTCATCAGACCTATCATTGAGTACAATGCCCCCTTGGAATGTAACTAACTAGGCATATCCAGCAGGTGGAACATCCACAGAGGTTCCTCATTAAAAGAATACAGGGCATAAGTAATGTGTCCTATGCAGGGATCACCTCAAGGTCCTGTCCCTGCATTATGTCTCCTACAGGCTCTTGAGGGGAAATATGTGCCTGGCATACAAGCCATTGCCAGACCCCATTCTGATGGACCCCCTGCATATCCACAAAACAAACAGCACCATAATTACTTAAACCTTACCTGTGCTATAACTAGGACCTATGGGAGATACAGGTACTGTATGTATCCCAGAGACTACCCCTTCTATAGAACAGGCTCCCCATCCATGTGAAGCAGAGTTCCTCCTTAACACAATTCAAGTGTAACTTGGAAGATATAATGGGGAACAGGAAATTCATCCCTGGTTTGGCAGCTATGTCTCTAATGGACACTGGTAGCTTTCTGTTTGTGTTATGTATAGGGGCTTTAACTATGTAGCTCTGAAATACCCCTTCAAATCAGGTAATCCAAAACCACCTTGTTGTATTGAAAGGAACAACTTATCCTACTGGAGTTTTGCCCTCTTCACCTCCCAGATAAAACCCTTCAACTCTTTATTAATTGCTATTCACAACTTCTCCTCTAGTTGATAAAAATATGCCTGACCTGTGCATAAACATAAAGGGACTACAAACATGTCCACTGCTTGTATCTTGTTATCCATATCCATAAAGCAGAGATTCCATTTCTTTCAGTTTTTTTGTATTATCTTCTGTTTAGTCTTTTCCCACATATCCTTAGCTGCCACAACAGAATCCTTTTTAATCCATACTCCTAAGTACTTTATTTTATCATGGTCCCATTAATATAGGTATTGTTGAACCAATTTGTGTGTTGGTAAATACTATGTAGCTATTGCTTGTGTTTTATCTTCATTAGTTTTGCATCCCAAAAAGACTTGAAACTGCCTCAAAATGTTCCAAAACACTGAGATGTCCTTTTCTGGTTTTATCAGGTACAAAATAATATCATCTGCAAATATGGCCAATATTCCTTGATTACCATACCAATTATTTCATTGAATTTCTGAGTCCTTTATTTCTTTGCCAGTGGTTTTAAGTATAACACAATTAACAAAGGGGAAAGAGAACACCCCTGTCTGGTTCCTCTGCTCAAACAAAATTTATCAGAGAGGAACATTTCAATTTTCTCCTCCGATCCCTCATGCATCCTCCTAATTGACCTTATTATTTTATCAGGGAAGTGAAATGCTTCTATTGATCCATATCAATCAATGTTGGCATCACCCATGCCATTCGTTTAGCCATTATAGAAAGAGACATTTTATAATCATGGTTTACAATTGGAATATCCTATTTGATGTTGGATCTGATGGGTCTTTACCATCTTTAGGTATTACAGCCACCACAGCTTTCTTCCAGGATGTTGGTTCTTCTCCTCCTTTTAAAATACTGTTAAACAAAACCTTCCAGATCTTTATCACTTTCTTCCTTTCTAGCTTGCAAACTTTGATAGGAATACCATCTATTCTTGGTGACTTTTCTGTAGATTGTTTATACATCACCATTTGTATCTCATCTTTGCCTATCCTAACTGGTAGTACTCTACCTCTAACCTTAGCATATTTAATTTTTCCATAAACATTTCCAGTTGTGCTTTTTCTTGATTTCCACATTTTACTGCTTTTTACTGATTTTCATAACATTTCTGAAAAATTATTAATACCTCTACAGGATCGCTGGTTATTTTCATTGTTATAGTTTCCCTAAGCTTGGCAACAACCCCTTTTACTTTCTGTTGCCTGAGCCATTGTGCTAAAAGCTTTTGTGCTCTGGAGTTATTTTCAAAAAAACAGTTGCTAAAACAGCAATCTTTCTAAACACATGTATACTATTGAGGTAATCCCTTATTTTCTCTTTAGTACTCTGCAGTTGCTCCTCTTCTTGTTCCATGAGATTCCCTGTATTCTACAATACCTGAACTTTTGTCAAAACCACTAAATAATTCTTGTTACTTCTTAACCATATATCTTTTCTTTTATTTCTACCCTATTTTTAAACTCTACTTTCATTTCTTCCCACTCCCTAGCTATATTTTCTGAGGAAATTACTATATTCCCTAATAACTCCTGAATAATTTCCATGATCCATTCATTAAATTCCTCTATTTAACATGTGGGGAAGCACCAGTGTATCATTTTTATTTCATTACCCTGAATTTTTATTTTAGTTATTATTGGTGTGTGATCTGAAATAGTTATTGAATGCATATCAGAACTTTCACTTAAATGCACATGTTCCTGTGAGATATAATTTTTGTGTAGCCTAGCTGAGTTTTTGTACCTTGGGGAATAATATCTAAATTCCCTCTGAGCTCCTACTACTGATTTCATATCTTCCAAACCAAATGTTTGCAAAACAGTTTCTTTAAAAATCTACCTTCTTTTGTGATTCTCACTTCTAGGCCACCAGATACATTCTCACTGTTGCAAATCAAACTCCATTCCCAAAGTAATATTCCCTGCTGAAAGCTGATTATTTCTCCAAGAATTTTCTTAAGTTCCACTGTAGCAGTTTTAGATGGGATAAAAATGCATGCCAGTGTAATCCTTCTCCTTTGCCAGTAGCCCTGCCATTATCACCCATTTTCCTATTTTATCACTATTAGAGCTTCTATAGCACTTAATATAAATATTCCCCTTTTCCTTTGTCCCTGATATTCTGCTGATTAACCATCCTGAAATCCTTTCTTTACTCAATTCACATGCTTAGTTCTTTCCAAATGTGTCTTCTGTAGCATAGCTATTTGCATTCTGCATATTTAATATAGTTCACTGCTCTTCCTTTTTGTACATACCTGTGGGAACATTTATATTTAAAAATAATATGGAAAGTGCTGCCATTATGATAATAAGTTATTGTTCTTACCTGTTATGTATAACAGCTTCTAAAAATCTAGTTTCAGGTATTGTGTTGCATGCATACACTAATGCTTGGCAGGTTGATCTTTTTACAGTTGTTTCCTGCCATATCCATTTGAATCTGTATCACATCTTACAATATTTTTTGTTTTAATGAAAACCCTCACAAATAATAAAAAAAACAGAATACCCCATAAGCTTAATACAAACACATAAAAAATGAGTACATATTCAAATAATGAAATTTAACTTTCCTAATAGGAACAATTGTCCCAGATTGACAGCTGCACTCACAGGCTTGGATTCACATATAATGAAGGTTATTCATGCTAAGAAGCATGACAGTCTGTACTTCTACTTACACTGAGTGTTGCTTGTTTTAATATTATATTTACTCTTCTCCCAGATGTAGAAAACAACTTGAATATTTTCAGAAAAATATATTCTTGAAAGCAAAAATTATTGTTTTTATTGCCATTATCAGCTTATATCCATAGAAACATGAGAACAGGATGTACAGTCCTTTAGCCACAAGCTTCTCATGTTGCAGTGTGAACATTTATTTTCTAAATGAAAATGTCTCATTACATTCAGTATTCATTTATTTACTTACTTGCTTCCCCCTATACCTTGTTTTTAGATCAAGCCAAGGTCCTTAATCCAGTCATTCCACTATGCAAAGGTAAGAAAAAGCACATACATTTTACTTATATTATGCTGTGTTGCCCAGGCTTTCTACTCTTTTTACATTGCAGTGCCCAACTTTCTTAAAACTAATAGAAAGAAAGAAAGAGGAAGGAAAAGGACATCTGTTTGTTTTAGTATCCCCATTACGCACACAAAACTGAAAAGCTTTAGATTGTAACATGCAGTATCTGCCATGTTTTATAAAAAATATTGTTTAGAACAAAAATGTTTTACTTACAGTTACCTCCTTTCTTCCTATCCCCCTCTAATAATTGTAATTCCAAACATTAAGGACATGAAGTAGGGCAGATGTTTTTGAGTCCCCTACAACTTTAATAGAGTTAAAAACACAAATATTTTCAGGTATTATTTTCCACCATATGTCACAAATGTGATTGATGCTTTGTAATCCCACATTTGTTTATTAATTTCCAAGTTGCTGGTTTTCTTCTTGTTGATCTCCTTTTCCTAGCTCCAGTCTCTGATTCATTTCCAACATACTCCTGGTTCTTTTAGTCAACTCCTGTACTTTATTCTGTGTCTCAAGCATTTTCCTTTGAGACATTGGAAAACAATTCACTGACACAGTCTCTCTATGAGCTTTATTATCAGAAGATGAAACAGAACCCTCTTTGGTATATTTCCTCATTAGCATGTTCTACATCAAACAATGACTTTGTCCCTCCAGAAAAAAAAATATTCTGAAGACAGCTGGATACAGCAGCTTGAATCTCATACCTGCTTCTCAGCATTCTCTGTACAGTGATTAATAATTTCCCACAAACACTCTGCTGTCCCCAGCTTTTAGTATTTTGTCCATCTGCCACAATTTTGTCAGAATCAACTTTTCTACTGGTAAGATATAATGTTTACTATTATAGCCAGGTTTGGAGCATACACATGATATGCCCTTACAATTAACAATTTCTGCTGTGAAATACCAGTCCAGTTGTTTATTTGTGTTTTCATAAAATGAATACAGTCTGTTCTTTCTAGTTTCTCTGGTACAGAAAAAAATCTCAGGTCTTCTGTATATGCTCTGTCATCTAATTCTACCATTTCTGAAACATCTCTTCTTGAGCAGTTTCATACTCAGCAAGCATTTTCTTCATTTCAACATCTGATTTTTGTACTTTTATCAAGTCATCTGAATATCTGGTTAAAGCTTCCGCTATTTTTGCAGCATTTTGATATTTAAGTTGGTACACTCTTTCACTGTTCCATTTATGAGCTCTGAGTACATTTAACTTATTTTCCCTCTAAATTACTCTAAGACATGTCTTGCACCAAAGCTGGAGCATGAATTGTTTTTTACTGAACAGTTGCAGGATTCTTCCCAGCCATTGTTTTCCCATCACCTTTTTATCTTGGACACATGTTACTTGAAAGCCAGGTTACTATTCACATACTTTCACAAATCCCTAACTACTGGGAAAACACTTAAGGGCAGGTTGTCAATTAGGTAGCTTCCTAGCATGGCCGACTTGCCAAAGGGCAGTATAATGCATTTTTTGACACTGACATTTAAGCCATGGCTTTGACACCAATCATTTGTCTGTATCAATCCTTCTTGTAGGATGTTACAGTCTTTGGGGGATTCTATGATTATTCCTAGTTTGCAGTCATCCTTATATTTGGTCAGCCAGAAGCCTTTGACATTGGGTTTGACTTCCATGGCTCAAATGTCTGGCAGAGAGCCCTGATGGACTTCACTAGAGGCTGTCTTCATTGTGGAGGTGGTCTCCCCTATCCTAACTTCCTGGGTCCTATCTGAGAGCCATCTGGTCACCCAGCACTTAACATAGGAGTTAATGCCTAATTTCCATGAGGTTGTTTACAATGTCCAAGTGTGGTATTTTATCAAATGCCTCAGCCAGGTCAATGTAGACAGTGACTCTTTCAAAGAACTCTACTGGGTTGAGTAGGCATGATCAGCCATTGACAAAGCTAAACTAAGTTAGATCCAGTGTCTGAAGTTTTTCCATGTCATTATTAATCATATCTATGATAATTCTTTTCATGGCTTTGTACATGAGACTAGTCAGACTTATGGGTCTGTAGTTCCCAGGATCCATTGATGGACCACCCTTGTGCAAATTAATGACTGTTGCAGTCCTCCATTCATGTGGCACAAGGTCTGTCTGGAGGTCATGCTTCTGGATATTTAGGAGGCATCCTGGGATATTACTGGTGCCCGTTGATGCAGTGTTCTTAGCCTTGCATTTAGAACCTGCTCCCTAGTGATAATTAGGGAGTTGTGTTTGATGGTATTACTTGATGGTGGACAGGGGAAAAGGAGTTAAAACTGAAGCTGTATTTGTTGGCCAGTAGCTTTTCTGCATCTTCTGTATCCATGTAAGTGGATCCATTAATAATCAGTCCTGTGCATTGTTGTGTACTGCCTTTGAGGTTTTGATTGGTTTTGAGTGGTTGTCCTTGGCACAGGAGGCTATTGTTACCTCAAAATTGGCTTTAGTAGACTTAATTTTCCCTCTTAGTTGTTTGTTTAGCCTGATAAGGTTTGTTATCCTGCTGAGCACTATACTTCCTGCTTTTAAGTATGGCATTTTTTCCTTTTGTTCTACAATCTGTTTGTTTAGATTCCACCAGGGTGTTTTTTTTTTTTTTTTTAGTTTGTTCTAGGCTTATTTCTGGTAGGCACAGCTGTCTCTATGTATCCATTAACATGATTGTACAGGGCTTCTGTGTACAATTTTACACAGGCAGCTGTGTTCTCTGGGTTTGTAAAAGCTAGAAATCCTTTCAGGTACTCGCTTAATAACAGGTAGTTTGCTTTAGAGAAATTCCTAATTGCTAGGGTCACAGCATTGATTGTAGTTCTGATTACTTTATAGAGCATAACAAAGTCTCTAGTGACTGGAGAGCAACAATGATCTACAAGATAATCATGCTTTCCATTTTTAATAAGTAAACTGATGCATGTGTGAATGTGAAAAATAACTCCTTATTATTGAATGTATTCATGTCTTTATGATTCAAATACAAACTTTTAGTAGTTACCTTGGTTAGTTAATGCTGAAGGAATGAGAGAGAATGAAAGAAAAAGACTGAGTGAAAGACAAAGAGAGTGGGAGAAAGAAGGAATTTTTTTTCACCACTGCATTCTGTACGAGTAGTCTGTATGACAAAAGAATGGTCTATCTGATTAGCAATTCTGAGGTGACACTCAAGGTAACAAGGACATTCTTAAACATGACTTCCATAACAATTCATGTGTTTACAAAGCTTGCATAGCTATGAAGCACTGACAGTGTATGAAATTACACAGGGCAGGCATTGGGAAGAGTATTATTGTCTCACAGTTTCTTTTTTTTAATGCAAGTTTGTAATATATACATTCTAAGCATGTCTATAGTAAATAGAAAGATGACAAATGAAAGGTCTCATTCTTAACTGAAATAACTGTTTGGCTATAAGTGACAATTAAATCAGCCTCATGTTTTCAGAAGAACTCCACTGCAATCAGTTTCTTTATCTGTCATGATTTTAACTCTCCCTGAGGATCCATTATTCAAAACTGATGTTCCCAATGTTCATTTCTGTGACAAAATGCTGGAAAGCAGGGCTTCCTAGAAAAAATGAACTGTTATATCTGAAAATCTTCTTTATTTACTTCTTGTATTTTTCAGCATATGTTTGTCTTTTATACATTCTTGCACACCTTTTTAAAGTAATTTTGAATCATTTCTTCTCATAAGTGTTATTAGGAACACAGCATATTGCTCTGACATGCATTTTTAGTGTTTTTGTATTGTAAAGCAGGTTCCTTCTGTACATTTTATTCTATTCTACAGACACTGAGGGAAAATCATATATTTTATTTACTTAATCAACAGAAATATTAAAAGGAAGGCAAATCCATGCATGCACAAAGGTGTGTATATATGTGTGTATGTGTGCATGTGTGCATGTGTGCATGTGCACATGTGTACGTGTGTGTGTGTATGTGTGTGTGTGTGTGTGTGTGTGTGTGTGTGTGTGTGTGTGTGTGTGTGTGAGTGCATTTATATTCATGCATAAGTACACACATACATAAAGAAGTACTGCTTGAAATAAATTGGGCTTACATAGTTCCACATTTTAATATAAATTATATAGATCACTGTGATGCAGCTGGTTTGCCCCAAGAAACTGGCTATAGGAACAGCTATATCTGCATAGAAAACACATGATTTTGTATAGTTATAGCTTCACAAGGGTTCACAAATTTAATCTTTTGTAGACATCTAGCAGTGCTAATGTAAACAAGAATCCAAATGGGAAAAAAATGAAATGGTCAAAAAATATAGTCAATAATGTTTTACAACTAAGTACAAATGCAATATGGTAGCTAGATATCCATATAGCTTGACTCATGTGACTGTCATGTGTTTGGTTGATAGTTGCTTTGGTTAACAGCCAAGTGCAGGCTTGTTTTTACAAATGTCCAGCTTATCAAGCAGATGTTTCATCGAATGTTTGCATTGCTGAAAATGGTAAGTGGGATATATACTAGAGGTGTGTGTGTGTGTGTGTGTGTGTGTGTGTGTGTGTGTGTGTGTGTGTGTGTGTGTGTGTGTGTGTGTGTGTGTGTGTGTGTGTGTGTGTGTGTGTGTGTGTGTGTGTGTGTGTCTGTGCACTCGAGTGCTCATATGGTGAGTGCCCATACTGTGGAAAGGGATTTTTTAAAATTAAGATGTACATTAGGGTTTGCGGCAGGGTTACAGTTAGCACATAGTAGGTCTTGCCATGATTTATGGGGGAGAGGGGTAGAATTATGTAACTATGGATGTGTGTTATATCCTCTTTGGGGGAGGGATAGGAATGCAGATGGACTGTAAGTGGCAGTGAGTGGACGCTCAGAGTAACAGTAGATACCATATTGTAAGTAACAACCCCTTTTTTCCATTTTTACACATTGGGTCGGGATGTCAAATCAATGGTAACAATCTCTACAGCTAATGTAAGACCTATATCATAACATTTATTATAAAACGTGTGTATAATATATATTGTAATGTATATATATATATATATATATATATATATATATATATATATATATATATATATATATATATATATATATATATATATATATATATATATATATATATATATATAAAATCTCTCGAGTCATTTTACATTTTTATAATAAAGAGCTTTTTTTATTTACCAGAGATTCACTCTGCTTATTTAAGAGTCCTGACCAGGAAGACTGTGTTGGCTTTACCTCTTATTTATTATAAAAAGGATAATACTTTGTGATAAATCTGGATTAACCAAAATCTATATTCAAATATTAAACAAAGCTGTTTGGAACCATAAGGAGTCAACATAAAGTATCAAAGTTGATGAATATTGGTGACAAATGTGAGTTGAATACAATCAGAGGTAGCAACCCTTGTGGAAATTGCACATATTGTAAGGTTATTTTGAAATCAAAGTCATTTACATCTACTAATACATCAAAGGTTTTTGAGATTAGGAAGCTAATTACATGCCACAGCAAATGGATAATTTACATGACTGTATGCCAATGCAGTACCTTTTATGTAGGGCAGATATCACGATCATTTAAAAGCAGGGTAACAGTACATTTAAGTGACATAAAGTGTAAACACACAAGGAGTGCTTTATTTAAACACAAAAGTGAACATACAACTGCTAATTTTGTATTTGAGGGTATAGATTCTTTATGGAGTACCAATCTACCTGAAGCTGAGAACACACTTTTTTAGATAAGAAGGAAAGACTTTGGATAATAAATTTGGGAGCACTGTATAAACCTGGTTTGAATGAACACTCATAGGAATGTATATATTTGGTGCTTTGGAAATGTGACTGTCAATTTTCTTAATAAGACATTTGGGAGGTTAATATGTGGATACATCAAAGTTTAATGATAATAACCTGGGTGTTGTGCCTTAAATCTAATTATCCATTTGTTTTCTTCTATCTCCGTTAAATATTTACTATAATTTCCTCATGTATGTTCAAGAATTACTTGCAGTATCAAACATTTAAAGAAATGTGCATTATTGGTCTCTTTAATGTGTTTACACAAAGCATTCATCTCTACACATATTTCTGTCTGAGACAAATGATCTCCTATGCATTCTTTTAATTTTTGATTTGCCTTTCCTATATAGAAAGCCTGACGTTTTTGCACTTCGCCATATAAACAATATTTTTAGTGTCACAAATGCCATATGCTTGTAATATAAAATTTCTTTACTGACTGGATGCATTATAGCTTTTTCTGTATAAATATATTTGCAATATATACATCTATAGTATACATAAGTAATTTGCCTATTACTTCTGTAATTATTAACTGTTTTCATTTGCTCTTTATAGCGCAATTTATTTTTTAATGTGTTAAATTTTCTACATCAAAATATCAGTTGTCCATTTCCTTCAGTAGGGGTATCTGTTGTATTAGTGGCCAATGTTTCTTAATTATGTGTTTAATCTGTGGAGTATTGTTATCATAAGTAAATATACATTTACAATTAAATCTCACACCATCCTTTTGCTGATG
The DNA here is from genome assembly GCF_019279795.1 of Protopterus annectens. Lineage (NCBI taxonomy): Eukaryota > Metazoa > Chordata > Ceratodontiformes > Protopteridae > Protopterus > Protopterus annectens. The sequence continues at coordinate 539,323,735 of NC_056738.1, read as the reverse complement.
ATTATTCTTTTCCTATAAAAAAATAGGTTTTCCTTCTAATTTCCTTTTGTTTCTAGTCTCTTGCTTTGTTTCTATTATTTTCTGTTCATCATACCCCCTGTTTTTAAAATCACAAACAATGTTATCTGTTGGAACATTCACATTACTACCTACTCTATTTAATCTTGCTGCACACATCATCTGGTTCTTTATTATGTTATTAAAAATAAAAGGTGGATGCGTACTAGTGCGATGTAAATATGTGTTCTTCTTAACATTTTTTATAAAGACTTGTTTTTATTCATCCAGTCACATTTTAATTAGACTAATATCCAAAAAAATCTATCTGAGAAAAATGTACAGTAATCCAATAATATAAATGTTTGAAACAGCTGTAACTGGGGTAGAGCACTGATACAACTGGACCAATTTCAGTTTCAGCCCAGAATGTAAATACACATCAAGTGGAAAAAATATACCATAAAAGAGCATGCTAAAACAAAGGGATAGTTAATATACAATAAAATAACTGATTTAAGAGTACAATATTTTCATCAGTTAGATTGCAGCATGTTAGGAGTTGAAGGAGAGCTGCTATAGTGAAAAAGATAGGCAGTATATGTCTGAGATTAGGGAGACTGGGTTATGTGACCTGAGGCAGAGCATTTACAAAAAGCATGTGCTGTGAGATGTTCCTTACACTCCACTTGAAAGGAAGAGGAGTTAGGGAGCTCTTTTAGATATGAGACAAGATCCTTCCAGACTTCGGCTCCAAGGGTGGAACAGGAGTAGTTAGAGCACTGAGCACTGAAAAAGCAAAGTTGAAAACCTGGGTGATAATAAACATGAGTAAAGAACAAGATAGTTAAACAATATAAACAGTATTCTTGCAAGGAGGCAGGCACAGCCATACCCTTGCAAGTTTAATATATGATCTCCAAGATATCACAACAGTGGGGAAAAGGACTAAAGTTCTTTTCCTACTGTCTCCCAATCTTGTGAAACCACTGTCTAAGCCATCATCTTATACGTGTAAAAGAAAGATGTATCCATTGCCATTAACACAGCCTCACCGTTATACTAGCATCAGCATACTACAGCACATAAATGCAGCCAGTTTACAAAATGTATTTTGATCAAATGTATTAAAACTGCAAATTGAAGACATGTTCACAGATGAAATCAATTGCATGCACACACACAAAACATTTTTTTTCATATTTCATCTTTAATAAAAATATAAGTAAAAAAAAATATTTTTAACAAAGAATACTTTTTATTCAGTCACTCTAAAAAGTAAAAAATAAGGAAGAAATCTAGAAACTTTGCGAAAGAAACACAGACAAGCTGATTTCAGAAAAGCAGTTGAGGTTGGTTTTGTTGATTCCTGCTACTTCTTTGGCTACCGCATTACCAGAATCAGCCAAACCAACCTCAAATGCTTTTCTGAAATCAGCTTGTCTGTGATTCTTTTTCAAAGTTTCAGTCTCCGTCTTTAATTTTTACTTTTTACAGTGACTGAATAAAATGCCATCTTTATTAAAAATCTTTTTATTACTTATATTTTTATTTACTACTTTTTAGTTTTTAAGTAAAATGCAAAAGTACTTCTGTATTTATGTAGATGTATCAAGATTTATTAAAATTAATAAATCAATAGTACCCTAAATGTGTATTGACTGAGTCGTTGAAGAATGTAGGTGGGAAGTCAGAAATGCAGGCAACACCTACACCCAGAGGGAAGGAATCATTATGCAAAAGAGAGTATTTCATCACCCTGTACAGTTCACTGCAATAAGGAACGTGACTAAAAAGCATTATTTTTTAATGTTTAGTTTTTAAGTAAAATACAATAGTAATTGTGACTTCAGCACCCTGGACAGATCAGTGAATGGAGGAACTGTGTGTGTGTGTGTGTGTGTGTGTGTGTGTGTGTGTGTGTGTGTGTGTGTGTGTGTGTGTGTAAGAAATGATGTAGGGAGATGTGTGTGTGGTGTCTGAGTGCATGGGTATGTGGGTGTTTGTGGAAGAAATAATGTGAGGAGATGCAACAGCAGGCAACACTTATTTATTTATTTATTTATTTATTTATTTATTTATTTATTTGCAGTTGGTTTACCAGGATAGTCCATTGGGCCAAAAGAACCCGTTTTCAATGGAGTCCTGGGGAGAAAAGCTCCAATACAGACAAAAACAGGTACATGCAAAAATTACAATAATTCTTATACAGAATAAAAGATAAAAACATTTAGCACATTTAGGTTCAAAAATTCAAGAAGCATTCAAAACAATACAATCTGATGTGGATTAAATGTCAGGGGATAGAGTAAAGTTTTATGCATTCAAAGAAGTTGTATAGACTTGCATTACAGGGTAGGTATTCTGAGGGAACGTAAGCTTAGATAGGAAGAGTTATGTATCGTGTATGGGAGGAAGAATGGGAAGAAGAATGGGATAACATAGAATTATGAGGGGAGGGAGCAAGAACAATCCCATTGGGATCTTAGGTATAAATGAAGAGATTTTTTGAACATGTACAGGTTAGAGGAGGTACGAATGGATGGTGGAAGTGAGTTCCAGAGACGAGCAAGATTAAAAGATAGTAGGTGTTTACCTGGGGGATGAGATGGTTTATGTACTTGTAGTAGGTTTTGATTATTAGACCTTAAGACTCTGTTAGGTAGGTACATTTTGAAGGCGGAAGACAGGGAGGGACAGAGAGAGGGGCTAAGGATGAGCTTGTAAGCGAAGGTCAGCTGTATATATATATGAGTTGATTTGGTAATTCAAGCCAGTTTAGTTTATGGAGAGAGGAACAGTGATGAGTAGTGGACCTATGGCTATTGGCGAATTTGGCAATTTTGTTATAGCAGGAGGAAAGCTGTTTTTTTAGAGAAGTCTGAAGATTGGTCCATAATGGAGCCCCATAGAGAAGAGAGGGGATGAGAAAAGAGGAAGCGAGTGTGATTTTGGAGGAGCTTGTAAGGTATTGGTTCTGACGGTATGGCATACCTAGTTTTTGATGGGTTTTTTAATGTTTTGTTGAAGATGTGAGTTGTAACTAAGCTGATTGTCAATTTGTACACCAAGTAGCTTAGTTTCGGACACTAGTTCAAGGGGTGAGTTATTTTGGCTGGTAATTGAGAATGAGTTCATGTCGAAGGAAGTGGATTTTGAGGGAGTAAATACCATAAGTTTTGTTTTGGAGGCATTGAGTGCTAAGTGATTTGATTTCATCCAATGTTCAGTAATTGAAAAAGCCTCCTGAGTAAGTTTTTGGAGCAGAGAGGGGGAGGTGGCAGAGCAGATGATGGTAGAATCATCTGCATATTGGATGATGTTTGCAAATGGAATAGATTTGTGATAATCATTGATAAATATATTAAAGAGGAGGGGACCAAGAATAGAACCTTGAGGAACTCCAGTAGGGGTACTAAGGAATGGGGAAGTGGCCTTTTTCCATATTACAGCTTGGTATCTATTTGATAGATAGCTGGAGAACCAGTTTATGGTAGAGGGAGAGAGGTTGAGTTCTGACAGTTTGGTTAAGAGCAAGTTATGTGAAATGGTGTCGAAGGCTTTGGAAAGATCAAGTAGTAAGGTGGAGACAATGTGACCTGAATCACGTGCTGTGTTAACAGTCTCCAGGAAGGATAACAGGGCTGTCATAGTGCTATGATTTGGCCTGAATCCATGTTGTGTAGGGGTTAGCAGGTTGTTGTTTAAGAGATGTGGCAGAAGTTGAAGGTGTATACACTTTTCTAGAAGTTTAGAAATGGGGGACAGAATAGCAATGGGACGAAAGTTACTGATGTTGCAATTGTTGCCTCCTTTATGTAGGGGGATTATGAATGCTTGCTTCCACAATTGGGGTACAATGCATTCATGGATGCAACGATTGATTAAGATGCTAATAGGATAAGCAATTGCATCTGCTGCTATAGGAAGTAGGAGGGAATATTGTCGGGGGCATTAGTACATGGCTTCAGTTTGTGAAGGAGTTTCTTTATAGTGGCAGTGGGTATAGGTTTTAGTGAAAATAGAGAAGGATGGAGAGAGGGAGAATTAGAGGGGGGTACAGGTGGAGGAGTCTGAATGGTGGTTAAGGTGGGAGATAGGTGGGGTAAAATAGAATTGGGGATAGGGTTATTTGCAGTAGAGGGAAGGGGTGTCTTAGAAGTAGAGGTGAGGCCTGTAAAGGAGGAGGTGAGTTTGCTAATGGAGTCGATAAAAAAGGAGTTGAACTGTTTAGCTAAATCCAAGTCTGGTATATTCGGGTCTGGGGTTGGGGTATGAGGTTTGCTAGGGTTAAGAAGGGTGGAGATCCCCTTCCAGAATCTCTGGGGGTTAGTTTTGTTATTGTTTTGGAGTGAGAAGAAGTGTTGTTGTTTATCAGAGATAATTAGCTTTTTAACTTTATTTCTAAGGGTTTTATATGCAATATGTTGTTCTGGGGTCTTATTTCTCAGGTAGAGTTCCCAGGCTTTGTCTCTAAGGCGCATAGCTGATAATGTGGTTTTGGTTAGCCATGGGGCAGATTTTATTTTATTCTTTTTGTTCTTAGTGGGGCTTGGCAATCAAGTATTCCTAAGAAGGTGGAGTTAAAGTGGGCAACTGCTTCTTCTAGGGGCAGTGTCTTTAGATTGTTCCAATTGATTGCCTTTAGGGAATCTATGAAGATTAATGGGTTGAAGCTTTTGTTATTGCGGGTAGTGATGTAGTTGTGGGTGCAAGAGGAGATGCAGCGGAGTCGATGAGTGAAAGTAGGCAGATGATCACTAAGAGGGTCAGGTAGTGTACCGCTATCAGAAAAGTAATGGGGGTGTGACACTAGAATCCAGTCAAGGATGGTGCCTCTGGAGGGGTCCTTTGATGGGTGGGTTGTGGTGTTGATTAGTTGGGAAAAGTTATAAAGATTGATGTTAAGATGATTGGTTGGAGACTGGATGGAGGTCCAATTAATGTTTACATCTCCTAGGATTATGGTTTCATTGCTTATGTTATCAGAGAGCCAAGAGAGAATGTTTTCGAGTGTAGAAATATTATCCCCTGGGGGAATGTAGAGGGATGCTAGGCATATGTGTTTGTGCTTGTTAACTTGTAGGAGAGAAAGGAGTATTTCAGCATTATTAAATGTAGGAATAGGTTTGTCATAGGGGGTGACTAGCAAGGAAGACGAGTATAGGAGAGCAACTCCACCGCCTTTCTTTTGGGACCTGTCTTTTCTGATGATTGAATGGGTGGGTGGGGTTATTTCAGAATCTTTTATAGAGGGTTTTAACCATGTTTCTGAGATAGATAGAATGTCAGGTTTGTTATAGCTAAGCCATGCATGGAGGATTGGGACTTTATTCACTATACTTTGTGAGTTAATAGAAGTAAAGAATATAGGCTTGTGTGAGGAGGAAGATGAGGAGGGGCCAGGGTTGGGATGGATATCACCAGATAAAAGACTGGTAATGAAATGAAGGATGGGGTTCAAAAGATAGTTGAGAGGGGTGAAAAAATGATTTGTGTCTGCTGTGATGGCCAAGGGGTGTATAGTTACTAAGGGGATATAATTTTTCTGAGAGGTGAAAACTTTGAATGAGAAGGTGTAGAGCTGTGTTATTGGGTAAAGATGGGGAGATAGGGTGTGATTGTGGCAGTGGGGAGTTCAGGTGGTTGGTTGAGTGATAAGGTTGTGAAAGGTAAAGAGTATGTGGTTGGGTGAGGTGATAAAGATATGATAGTTTAATGGAGAGCAATAGAAGAATAAAGAGGGATGAAGGATTTAGGGGCATGTTGAGAAGTTGATTTGTATTGAGTGTGAAAGTTGTAATATATGTGTTGTATTTTAAATTATGTATGTGATGAGGAAAGAAATCTTGTGTAGGTTGAGTAAGTTAAAGAGTAGTAAGAGTGGAGCTGGGTGCAATTAAACTAGGTAGGTGAGTGAGAATTTAGAAGTCAGAATGTAAAATATGAAGTAGCTATGGGTGTGGTTACAAATTGGATAATAGGTTGTTGGGGTGTGTCTATGGTGAGGAAGGTTGATTGGTTTAGGAGGAAGTAGGTGTGGAAACAAGAGGGATATAGCTAGAGGTACCGGGGCGGTGAGATTTGGGGGCAGGGTAGGGGGCCAGGTGAGCCCGAAGGGAACGGAGCTGGGGAAAGCAGGAAGGACTAGAGCCAATCAGTGGGGTAAGGATTGCAGGAAAGTAAGCTGAAACAGAGTCAGTAAGGTTCTAGAAATAATGGGTAGAGTCTGCTGGGAGTTTAGAGAGAGATGATAGGAAAGCAAAGGCTAGTAAAGGTAAAATACGTGTAGAAGAAATGAAAAGTAAAGAAATAGGCTGGGGAGGTAAAATGCAAGGAGTAAGTATAGTAAGGAGTCCTCAAGTGGTTAAATGTAGAAATACACTAGTCCACTAAGGCAATGAGTGGGCTAAAGAGGACTGAAAGGGAAAGGGCCTGACAGGATTAGAGAGGTAGATAAGGGTGAGAGTAGAGAAACAAGGATGAGAGGGAGATGTGCTGGCTGTTCTGGCAGGGAGATAGCTTACACAGATTACAACAAGGAGTATGATTGCAGAAGCTTAGTAGCAGTAGTTACACATACTTCTTCTGTGTCCTTTGGGATAGACCTGAATCAACCTTCCCGACAGGGGTTGAGGCAGCAGAGAGGTAAACTTGCTGGACAATGGATGAGTCAGGTGGCTTTTGTAGGTATGTGTAACAACCTAGTCGAGGTCTCAAGGGGACAATGCAGGGTAGAAACAACTGGAGACAGGGGAGAAAGTTGAGAGAGGATTAGTAAAGGAGTAACAACAACGTTTCTTTAGTAGTGGTGATAGGCAGCTGAATAGTGTTGAAGGCACTAACAATACTAAAACTTGGAGCAGATAGTGGCTAGGTATAATATATAAAATACAGTAAAATATTGCAGAACACATACAATTTAGCAGTAGAGTTAATATGGCAATGTTATTCTAACACAATGGTTGAATATATAGTTAAATGCTGTAGTCCACCTAGAGGTATATGACTAGGCTCAAATGCAATAGAAGATAAGTAACCAATATCATTAGAAATACATTAGTTCCAACAGTAGGCTACAAGATAAATAAGCGTGCCTGTGTTACTGCATCAATGCTCCTAGTGCTGTCCAGTGCAATACCAGTGTGGTGTAGAGAACACTTGATTGCGAAGCTGGCTGCGTGGGCAAGGTTAAGCAATTTAACAAAACCTGGACAACTAGCAGATTCAGTAATTACAGCAGTACCAAACACATTCCTATTCCCTAGGTGCATCCAGACAATAAGCAGTCATGCCTTTAAGGTAAGTAATTCTAAGATAAATAACAGTGTATTATCAGTAACGTTTCCCCACAGAACAATCAAGCATAATCAATAGTATACTCATTTCCCAGCAGGAGACAAAAAACAATTCCAGCAGTCGCTAGGGATAAGTATTTAAGGACTAAAACTATGCAGTTACTAATCGCTACTGCTGCACTATCTAAAGCAGCAATCCCTATAAGCAGGGTTTTGTTTAAGTAAGAGAGAAGCAAAATATGCAGATGTTAATCGCTGCTGCTGCACTATCTACAGCAGCAATCCCTGTCATAGGGTTTTAAGTAAGCGATTGAACTCCGATCCTCTCTTTAAAGCAGCAAGTATGTAGAACACTCAGAAGCTGCAGTCAGTAGAGTATAAGAAAAGCTATTCAATGTGACTATGACCAGAATATACGGAAACAAGCGTATATAATCTGGAGCGCCTATCCTAAATGTTGTTTAATAGAACAGGTTCTCAGCCAATACTGTTATAACAGGGATATTGTTCAAATAGGTCATTCTTTAAACCCTTATCGTACACACTAACTTGAGCTATATACTCATAGAACAGGTCTTTATAAATACAGACGTACGTTACAAGTTTAACACCATGTTACAGCAGAAAAGAACATTTCTAAAGCCAGTAAGGGCGTTATAAGAACATAAAACAGCAGTCGCTAGTGATACAGAGCAAATAAATGCATTTCAATAGTAACACTAAATGTAGGAACTTTCCCTCTCACAGCAAGGTTATAAAATACAACAGTCGCTAGTGATATGTAGCATGTAATTGTTAAAACTATCAGTTTAAGAACAGTTTAACACCATGTTACAGCAGAAAAGAATATTTCTAAAGCCAGTAAGGGCGTTATAAGAACATAAAACAGCAGTCGCTAGTGATACAGAGCAAATAAATGCATTTCAATTGTAACACTAAATGTCGACATAAGGAACTTTCCCTCTCACAGCAAGGTTATAAAATAACCCGAACAACAGTCGCTAGTGATATGTAGCATGTAATTGTTAAAACTATCAGTTTAAGAACAGTAATGGAGATCCTGGTTGAAGCGTAACTTACATGCAGTAAGAATCAATCATCATGCAATACACAGTATTTCAGCACCCTGAACAGATTAGATGCAGGAACAGCAAACAATAGGAGGCAGTGGGATCTAACCATAATGCAATACACAGTACCTCAGTACACTGGACAGCTGAAATGCAGGAATAGCAACCAACAGGAGGAGCATGACAACTACAGATAGACACAGCCACAAAGCATAATAATAATAATAATAATAATAATAATAATAATAATAATAATAATAATAATAGGTTCATAGGTATGTACTAGGCTAATGGCTCTGGAACCTTTACAAGCCTAGCCCATAGGATTACCCTGGCATCATGCCACCCAACCTTAGTTTCCCATCCCCCTGTCGAGTAGAGCCACTCGAGTGATCCCTGGGGTGAATTTTCTATTTCCCATCCACTCATCAAGATTTTTCTTGAAGGGAGCCAGTGAGGTGCTCCTGCTTGACATGTATGGGAAGTCTATTCCATAGCATGGGCAGTCTCTGGGTTATAAACCTGTCCCTCCAGCATGTTCTTTTGATTGTGGTAATGAGGTTGAGGTCTCTGGAGCATGTGGTGTGGAGGGATTGGGATTTCTTTAGATGTAGTATTTCTAACAGAGCTGGGTCAGACATGGCTTTGTAAGTCAAGCAGAGATAGTCTCTAAGTAGGCAATATGAGACAGGGAAAAGTTGGAGTTCTTTTGAGTCTGTCTATATAGGACAAGTGTTTAAGGCCTAGGATCCTCTTTTTGAGGCGCTTTTGCGGCCTCTCCAGTTGCTGCAGGTGTCTAGTGAGGTACATGCCAAATGGGGCATTGTATTTGATGATTGGCCTAATGAGGGAAATATAGAGGGAGACAATGACCTCTTTCTTCCTGGATGCAAAACCCTTAGTAATGAGGTGTGCCACATAGAAGGACTTTCTGACCACAGTGGCAATGTGGTGGTCAAAAGAGAAGTTGCTGTCACCCTGTGTTCCCAGATCTCTTATAACATCTTCTGTGTTCAGTAGACTACCATTGATGTGGTAATTCATGGGAACTAGGTTTTTCCCAAAGGGGATGATGACACATTTTTTGGCATTGAGCTTAACGCCATGGTTCTCACACCAGTTGTTGGTCTCAGTGAGGCCTTTCTGTAGGATGTCAACATCACTTGGGGAGTTAATAATGGCTCCCAACTTGCAATCATCTGGGAGCTTTGTCAATCAGAGTCCCTTTTTGTTGGCCTGGACTTCTGAGAAGTAGATATCAAACAGGAGAGGAACCAGGACTGATCCCTGTGGGACTCCACCAGTGACTGGTTGGCAGTCTGACTTGGAGTCAGCTACTTTCACACTGAGGGTTCTATCTGTGAGCCAGTTTGCAACCCGCCTAGGGATATAAGGGTTGATGCCTAGCTTAATGAGTTTTTCTATGATTCCTGAGTGGGGAATGGTATCAAAGGCCTTGGCCAGATCCAGGTAGGCTGTATGAACCACCTTGCCTTCATCCACAGCTCTGGTGACTGACTCAAAGAAGTCGATCATGTTAAGTAGGCATGATCAACCCTTCACAAAACCAAAGTGTGTAGGATCCAGAGTTTGGAGATTCCCTATATCCTTGTTTATTAGGTCCATGATGATGCATTCCATAGCTTTGCACGTCAGACTTGTCAGGCTAATGGGGCAATAGTTCCCAGGGTCTGTAGTCACTCCTCATTTGTGGAGAGGGATGACTGTAGCAGTGCGCCATTCAGTAAGGACAAAGCCTGAGGTGAGGCTGTGATTGAACAGGGCACACAGGTGAGGTGCCAGTTCACTCTGTAGCTCATGTAGAACACATGCTATAGGTCCCCAACCATGTCCCAAGACTCACACTCAATGTTCCTAAGCACTCTGGAGATATTGTCACGTCCCATAGAAGCTGTATTAGTGGCCTTGGACTGTGCTGTTTTAACCTGTGCAGCAGTAATACTGGGTGCCTGTCAATCTACTGGTATTATGATTGGTCCTTTGGGGGGGAAGAGGGGTAAAGTTGGCACTGAATCTGTCAGCCAGTATATTGGCTATATCTGTTGGCTCGGTATAGAAGGTACCATTGTACAGTAGCTCAGAGCAAATCTGGGTATTGCCATGGAAATTCTTTACATAACTAAAGAAGGCCTTGTGGTTGTCTTTACTATCTGCTGTAATTCTGTTTTCATAGCTAGCTTTAGAGGATTTGATGAGGGATCTCAACTTTTTGTTGAGGCTGATAAGGGAGTTTTTCCTGTCTTGGGACTTCACCTTATTCCACATCCATTTCCTCCTTCTGTTGTAGAGTTTGTTTATGGGAGGGGACCACCAGATTGGCTTCCTTTTCTTGGAGGAGAGCGTCTTGGTTCTATTGGGTATGGCGAGATCCATGCATTTGTGCACGTGTTCGTACAGTGCATTAGTGTATGATTCGGCAGTCATGCAACTATTCTCCATTTGCAAGGGTGCCGCAAAGTTAGCCACCTTTATTTTTATAAGCCCAAAGTTAGCTTTGGAGAAGTTTTTCATGGTGGTTACCTTTTCTGGGGCGGAGGGTGGATTTCCAAAGTGATTAGTTTGTGGTTGGATCTAACCGGGGAGGAGATGACTATTGGTGTAGAGTAATGGTCGCCCATGTTGGTAATAACCAGGTCAAGGATATTGCTACCTCTAGTGGGGGTAAGAATGAGCTGGTCCAGGGCATTGGAATTAATGAATTCCTGGAAATGGGCAAGTGTATTGGTACATGAGTAGTTTTCCCAGTTAACAGAGGGGTAGTTGAAGTTGCCCAGTATGACAGTGTTAGGTTGGACCCTAATATTCTTCAGGGTGCTTAGGAACATTGAGTGTGAGTCTTGGGACATGGTTGGGGACCTATAGCATGCTACAACCTGAATCGCTGTCTTACCCAATGTTAGCTGCACCTGAATGATGCGTTATGTCGGGGCTACCAGTCTGGAAGTGTGTTCATCCTTTATGAATATGGAAACACCATTACCTTTGGAGCTTCGGTACATGAAAGGTCATTCTGGGGCTGAAAGGTGTGGAATTACTTATGGCCTGGTAGTGCAGGGGTGCTACCTGTTACCTTGAACCAGGTCTCTGTTACAGCACAAATGTCGATGTTCTCCATTTTAAGGAGTGCTTCAAGCGAATGCATTTTGAGATTTAGACTTCAGTATTGAGCAGCATGACCCTCAGATTGCATTTGTTTGTAGCTGTTACAGTGGTAATTTGGTCTTTGGAACACCACCTAAAAAAGGCACTATAGGTGTGGCAAGAGCCTTGGCCAATATTCAGAAGCCCAGGGGTGACAGATGCAGGCCATTTCTGGCAAAACATAGAGGTCTGTCAATCATGTCATCCCAGGCAGACAGATACTGGATCCCCTTAGAATGACACCAGAAACTTAGCCAAATGTTGAAATCAATCATTTTTTGCTTGTACTGTGGTATCATTCTGGGTGATGGTAAGATGCTGCTCAGGGCTAGGGTCATACCTACTTGTGCTACATAATCTGAGAGCTCCTCCATGTCTCTTTTCATGTAGTCCAGGGAGGTACATCTCACGTCATTCACATCCACATGTAAAATGACAGAATTATATTTGTACCTGTTGTTGAGTGACCTGAGTGCATGCGTTATGTGGTGGATCCTGGCACCTGACAGGCAGCTGACTATTACGTTTTCCTTATTTAACCTAGTGAATGAAACATTGGTGTGCCTCACTATCGAGTCATCTATGACTAGTGTGCTATGCATGCTGTTTTGCCTTAGGGGCTTTCATTGAGTGGCAAACTGTTTAGAACAGTTATGTGTCTCTTGATAAGTGTTGTGTTGTGGTGGTCAAGCGCATTTCTGCTTTGGAAGTCTCTGCTGTTTGGGTAGAATTTTATTGAGAGCCTCAGTGAAGGTGGGTGTGTGATTGCATTTTTATGTGAAGGCAGTGCTGATTTGTGTTCTGGAGGGCTATGTGTTCCATGTGGTGTGGTGCAAGTGTTGACCTTCTCCTCTTGGTCAGCTATTCCGGTCATGGCTGGAAAGTGTGTGGCTTCTAATTTTGATATATAAGTGCATCTCTCACAAGTCTGAGTTTTGGGAGGTAAAAGTGAGGGCTATTGGTGTACATGAGGCAGTTGCTACATTGCCTCAGGATGCCCAATTTCACCAAGTTAATAGGAGAAAGCACAGAGTACTGACCTTTAGACATGCCTGGAGGAGTGGGCATTAATAATAGGTACTGGAGCTGTTTCCTTGTAGAACGTTTAGTGCTGGTAGCACTTTTGTGTGCTACAATAATTGCTTTAAGAAGTCTGGTATGGTAAAGTGCTAGACTGATAAGCTAGTAAAAGTGCAAGAGAGGAGAGAACTAGCAGACCTAAGGGAAAACCTGAAGAGCAGACTTTGGCACCTCTCAAAAGCTTACAAACAGTCCTGGATACAGCAAATCTGTATCTGGACTAGACTAGTTACAGGAAAGGTGGAAAAAGCGCAAAAGCGGGCTATTAGACCAGACAGTTGAAAGAGATGGAAAAAACTGCCCAAACAGCCAATAAACTACAATTTCTGGGCCAGAATCCACTCCTCTTGTGGTAGATAGGCTACCTAGTGTTACCACTCCCACTGAGAAGCTAAAAGGCTTCCCTCCAACACAGAAAGGCTTGGGTGGTTCAGAAGCTTACAAACAGTCCTAGATACAGCAAATCTGTATCTGGACTATACTAGTTATAGGAAAGGTGGGAAACAAGTGCAAATGCTGGCTTTTAAACCAGAAAGTTGAAAGAGATGGAAAAAATGCCCAAATGGCCAATAAACTACAATTTCTGAGCCAGAAATAACTCCTCTTGTGGTAGATCGGCTACATAGTGCTTACCAATCACATTGATAAGCTAGAAGACTTCCTGCAACACAGAAAAGCTTGGGGTCATAGAAGCTAACAAACAGTCCTGGAAACAGAAAAAACTGTATCTCAACTAGACTAGCTACAAGAAAGGAGGGAAACAAGTGCAAACATGGGCTTTTAGAACAGAAAGTTGAAAGAGATGGAAAAACTGCCCAAACGGCAAATAAACTACAATTTCTAGGCCAGAAACCACTCTTGTGGTAGATAGGTTACCCACTGATTACCACTCGCACTGATACGCTAGATAACGTCCCACAACACAGAAAGGCTAGGGAGGCTCAGAAGCTTACAAACAGTCCTGATACAGCAAAACATATCTGGACTAGACTAGCTACAGGAAAGGCGGGAAACAAGCGTAAACATGGGCTTTTAGAATAGAAAGTTGAAAGAGATGGAAACTGCCCAAATGGCCAATAAACTACAATTTCACTGAGGAAGGCTTAATAACTTTTGGGCCAAAACCAGTCTGTTTTGCCTAATTTATGTTTAAATAAATATACACATTTTTAGGCACCTTATGCTTGTGTGTGCTGGCCTGTTGTTTTTTGATGGCTCAGAAGTTTACAAACAGTCCTGGATACAGCAAATCTGTATCTGAACTAGACTAGTTATAGGAAAGGTGTGAAACAAGTGCAAATGTGGGCTTTTAAACCAGAAAGTTGAAACAGATGGAAAAAAAACTGCCCAAACGGCCAATAAACTACAATATCTGGGCCAGAAATCACTCCTCTTGTGGTAGATAAGCTTCCTAGAGCTTACCACTTGAACTGATAAGCTAGAAGGCTTCCCGCAACACAGAAAGGCTTGGGGGGGTCAGAAGCTTACAGACAGTCCTGGATACAGCAAAACTGTATCTGGACTAGACTAGCTACAGGTAAGGCAGGAAACAAGTGCAAACGCGGGCTTTTTTGAACAGAAAGTTAAAAGAAATGGAAAAACTGCCCAAACGGTCAATAAACTACAATTTCTGAGCCAGAAACCACTCTTGTGGTAGATAGGCTACCTACTGCTTACCACTCCCACTGATAAGCTAGAAGGCTTCCCTCCAACACAGAAAGGCTTGGGGGGCTCAGAAGCTTACAAACAGTCCTGGATACAGCAAATCTGTATCTGTTCTAGACTAGTTACAGGAAAGGCAGGAAACAAGCTTAGATTTTTTTTTAACAGAAAAGAGGCTAAAACAGCACTAAAAACAATTCAAGTGCAGTGCAAGCTAGCAGACCTGAGTGTGTAGCAATATTAAAGCAAATGCAGTTTAAATAAATGTAATTTATTCAAACTGTATTCTGAACTGAATTCAATTATTGTTTTATTCAATGCTGAACAGTTAAAAAGTGCCAAAAATATACTTATCAGCTGAGAAGCACACTCATTCAGACCACAAGGAAATTCAAGCAAAGTTTTTTTTTTTTTTTTTTTTTTTTTTTAGTAAAATGGAAAGGGAGAAAGGAGAAATAGAAGATAATTCAAGGTTAAGGACCTAAGTGTGTTGGCCTTATCAAATATTCTCTCTGTATTAGGTAGAATGAGCTAATGACACTAGACTGGGATAGAGCTGGGATATAGCCGAACAGATGGGGCTGGTAGGAGTGTTTGAAATCAGAATATGATCTCACTGTACACGGTTGAGTGAGCAAATGAGATGGACCCAGGAGGAGTGTTCAAACACAAATTTACAGGAGGTGCGGGCAATTCCAAAGCCACCAAGATTAATACCACATCAAGAACAGGGAGAGAGGGTAGGAAACTAACTGTAGAGAGACAGAGAGACCACAATATTCAGTGAAACAAATAAACAGAAAAATAAAATGCAGTATTATCTTTAACACAATATTCAATTAAACAAGTAAATAAACAGAAAAATAAAATGCAGTACTATCTTTAACACTGTACGTTTGTGCTTAACTCAGCTTGTAATAATAGTAATAACCAAAAATAGAAAGTCATGGAGTGAGAGAAACAAAGGTGATATGCTGTATTGAAATACAATTCTACAACAGAATATATTTTATTGTATAAATATGCATTTTTTTTAATGGGTTGCATATTATAAATGCATAAAAAAATGGATCAGAGAAAATAATTGAAGGCAAACAGCCCTTTCAAGATAGAAATCTCCTTCTGGTGTAATAATAGATGTTGTCACTAAAGTAGCATAATGAGAAAATCATGCGGCATGCTGAAATAGCATGCAAAGTCCAGTCAAACCAAGGGCTTTTCAGGTAGTGTAAACACATTATATTTTGGTCATCTTACTGACGGACATTTCATGACATTAGTCCCACATTCTCTGTCATCTGATAATAGACACACATTGATTTATATACTAGATGTTTAAGCAATTACGGAGAACTGCAGCAGGGCAATGGCAATAATTTCTCTTTACACAAAACGTCTCTGGTCATTGACTGACAAACTCATGTATTACTGCACCTGCTGTCTACATGTTTACTACCAAAATGGGCTGCATTCTTACCTTCATGCTACAACTTGCTTCAAGTTTCACTGATACTATCAGTGAGAAAAAAATCTAGTTTATTCTGACAATAAATAAATCATTCACTGCACCAAAGCTTTATGCAGCAACCCCAAAACTCTAAATGAAAAGGAGGACCATCTATCATTTGGCAATGCATTGTTATCTATAGACTTTCAAATAAAAAAGACTCAGCTGTGTTCCATTTACCTTTCAAATCCCTTATGTACTTGGGAAAATAATATATATGAGTGTGTATACACAAGCGTGCATGCACACACACACACACACACACACACACACACACACACACACACACACACACACACACACACACACACACACACACACCACAGAAAGAAAATGACAGAGCAGAACAGTGGTGTAGTAATTAGTGTTGCTGCTTCACAGTGCTTAAATGTCTGGTTTGATACTTGACTGGGGTTGTTTTCAGTACATAGGCCCAACATTCAGAATATCACCATTTAAACTCCAGTGACAAAAATAACAAAACTGTGGAATCTCAAACATCAGATGTTTATGAGGGTAAGTATACATTTGGCCAAATGTAACAAAACTTACACTGAGGTAAGTAAACCCACCTAGGTGGGGAAGTGACACCACCCCCCCCAACTGTATATACCAATTCTTGGATTGCACTACAGTGGAGAAAAGGGCATATTGGCCAAGAGTATATTTACCCTTATACAAATCTGACATTCAAATTTCCACTGTTTTTTTATTTTCATCTTTGGATTTTAAATGTCGATATTCTGGACATCAGGAGTTCAAAGCAAACCCATATAGATATATATGTGTTTGCACACACACACACACACACACACACACACACACACACACACACACACACACACACACACACACACACACACACGTATTCATAGTAGCGTCATTAACATCAGTGAACACTATCCTGCCATTGTATCAAAAAAGTAATGAAAATACCACCCACTGAAACCGAAACACAGTGTAGGACATACCATCAAAATCATAAACTGGATTTACACTTTATTTACTTCTGCATTATTCAAGATCAACATCTGATTTCAAACAAATCAACATAAAATAATCATTAGCTACTACGATTCACATATCTATTTACCTATATATTACTTATATAGGTTTACAGTCTTACGCTCAAAAAACTAGTGGTCAAGTTGAACTGTATGATTTCCACATTACAAAAGTTGGAATGTCGAAAATTGACCTTATTACCTGTTAACCCCCCATGGATCCATTTTACTGCTTCTTCCTGGGTCCAAAGGGGTAGGAGATTTCAGCATTTAGTGTTTGTGTAGAGTAAGCTGGTATTCAGCATGTCGACTTTCTGGAAAGGTTGCAGGCATTGATTGATCACATGTATGTCAAATATGTAATAGTAAACCAGTTTTATATATATATATATTAATAACAGTCAAGGTGAA
This sequence comes from Protopterus annectens, assembly GCF_019279795.1. NCBI lineage: Eukaryota > Metazoa > Chordata > Ceratodontiformes > Protopteridae > Protopterus > Protopterus annectens. The sequence continues at coordinate 539,306,544 of NC_056738.1, read as the reverse complement.
ACATCACATTTACTGATATAGCTGACTATATAAAAATTGACTATAGCTGAAACTGACAGCACTCCAAGTCAACCAAACTTGCAAATTAGCCAGACAGACAACAGGTTTAACAATCCAGTTTTCCCCAAACTCTGCCTGCAGTTTGATTGCCACTGTAGTTACCCTTTTCACTACTTCCATACTGCCCTGTTCCTCAGTTTCATCTTTTTCCTCCAGAACGTTGACGGCTATTCTCATTCTTTAACTAGCTACTGTTTCACCCACTCCCTTCCACTTCCAATGCCTAAGTCTTGTTAATGTTGACAATGTCCATCATGCCAGATTACAGAATTGAATATAATTCCTCCATGTTTTTTCCAGGATTCTGTGATTGCACAACACTGGCTTTCAACACCATTCAGCATCTTCCTCTCCCTTCTTTCCCTTAGCCCCTAAATTTGTTTCTCCTTTCAGCATACTGGCTCCCTTGTCTTGTTTTTTTGGGGGCTCTCATTTATGACCTCCATCAATCACACTTTGATCTTCTTCAACAGCTTTTCAGTCCTGATAGTCCATTTGCAGCTCCATTGCTTCCTCATTATTCTGCAGTCCGATTCTTCATAATCCACATCTCTACTCTCCCATTCAAGGATCTTACTCTGGAAGTTTCTCTGCTTGCTCCTATCAAGAACTAAACCATTACCTAGTGTCTGTGTCCATATATGCACTTATAGTCACTGCTGACCTGCATTGCCACTACTTCTATCCCTTGCAAATACAAAACCAGGTGCAGAGGTTTCATCTTCCTTGCCAACTAAGTTAACATCTAAACAAAGCTGCTTCATCTATTACTTCTGCTAGCTTTTCCTCCACGAACATCCTTGTGCTGAAATGCTGTATTCTCTCACTGAGACATTCAAGTCTTCCATCATCACTCTTAAGCAATATTCTCAGCCTTTAATTTGGCCCTTGAAGTCCTTGTCTGCTTTTGCTGTAGTATTCATTAACTAGCTCAGTCTGCTTCCTCTGATTTCATCCACTTTAACCTCAGGAGGTTTACGTCTTCCAACTATCTTCTCCTTTCTTTCATTTCTCCCCTAATACTTTTCATCATCTGCTAAGTCTGCCTTGATACCTTATCTTATGTGGAGCATACCTGAACCTACTATCTTCCATTCCTTCAAAACAATGTGAGCGTCAGAATAGCCATGCATGTACTTCTTTGTTCCTGAATTCAAGTCTCAGGATTGACAGTAATGTCTGCTTCCCTTTCCTCAAGTTGCAGCCTCCATTTCTCACATTTTCCTTCGTAGATCACCAGCATTAATGATTAGTATTATCTGCTCCCATTCCCTGTATTTCCCCAGTTCTCATTTATCTTGGTCTTCCTCTGCACCCTCTCTCTTCTCTTCCCTGGTCTTAACTATTTGCTTTCATGAGTTTAAGCTCTGCCTCCTCCTCATTTTCCACACTTTGATTGATCCTGCTCCCACCGCCACCTCAGTTTTAGGGCATCATTTGCCTAATAGGGCTTCCAATGCAGAATTTAACAGACTTGTCTTTTATGGACTGGGGTGGGGTCTATCTTTGTAGAGTAAGTTTTGCTAGCCCAGGCATAGCCCTCCACCTCTACTAGATATTGGCAATTCTGTTTCACCAATTCCCCTAGTCAGTCAGTTTCATTACAGTGCTTGCTTGTCAGCACAAGCATATACACTGGTACCCAGTTCTCAAAACAAAGCTCTGCTAGCTCTTCTGTTCTGCTGAATGTGTCATTATCCATTGTTCCTGAAAGGTAATCTGTATTGACATGATTAATGACCACTGCTATCACTTCTGCTTTGGTCATTTCTAGGGTTACCTTTCATACAACAGACCTGGCAGTGTCTTCATCTACATTATGCTACCTCGCTCCCCTGTTCTCACCATCAAACAGCATCCTTTATCTCACATTCCCTACAATACACTGCCGGTGCTAGTTCTTCCTACAGTAATTAACACATGGAGCTAATAGGACATCTCTACACACCACTCATCCTTGGCTGTTGCCTTGCCCATAATGTCCTCCCTGTTCTTCATCTGTGACTCCTCCCTTTTTGATTCCCCCATTAATTTCAGACCTTCACATCTCTTTCCCTGAGCGTGTTTGTTACTGTAGCACTCTATCATTCCACAACTATATACGCATTAGAACAAGCAAGTTTTACGCAAATGGCAAATACAGAAAACTGGACATCAGAACCTGACCTATTAACTTTGAAATATTAAAAATAAATGGTATTAAACAATTGTCCATCAAATGTATGTAGAGAAACAGCAGAAGAACGACCACCAAATGGAACAGGAATTGTCCATCAAATGTCTGATATTTTTTTTGCAGGGCACAACTCTCCAGCACTACATCACCAGATATACAAACTAACTCTTTAGTTGTACTAAAGGGAGTATTTTTTCTGATGAAACCAAATATTCCCTTTACTCTGAGGCAGTGTGTGACCTGAAAAGGAGTGAATGCCCACTGGATGAGGAAAATCGAATATTTTAACTGGTCTGTACCACACCATCTTTTTACTAAGCCAAGTAGGACTGTACACTGTGTCCTCCCTTACTTGGCTGGAGAAGTTGACTTAGAGGCTTGTTGTACACCTTAATATTTGTGAGGGTTGGGGAACTAGGCCCGCAGTTAAAATGTAAATTATGACCATTTTCATGTTTCACGAGTGGCATGATGATAGACTGGCGCATACAAGAAGGCATATGGCCTTTAAGGCAACACAGTGAATTAAATATTTTCTGCACAATGTTATTTATTAGCAAATCTCATGTAAAATGCTATCAGATTTCTGAGTCTTCAAATCTGGAATGGACTTAATTATTTATTTTCAGCTATTACAGAAAAATGTTAATGAGGTTGTGGGTAAAGGTGTTCAGATTTGATGGGGTGTGCAACAAAGGTCATTTAATAAGTGTATAGTATTTATGTATGGTTGTACCAGGCCTGGCTTTATTGAAGCAAGAACTCAGCATGCAGGGTGATTATTCAGAAAATCACTTCACACTGAACAGAAAGTGTTGAAAACCAGGATGTTTCCTGGAATTTATTTATTTTACAATCCAAGAGTTAGATACTAATACAGAAGTCCCTCTAACATGGTGGGATCCAGGAACTCTGTCCCATGAGAAGTAATAATTTTTATTTGTTTGGGTAGGACATTGTGAAGTTTGGTAAACTATCCTTCTAGATGTTTATATCTAACAGGAGATGTAAAAGTGTATATATGTGTTCCTTAAGTGCCCATATTGCAGAGCATTGTGGGAGCCTTCCAACTCTTAGGCTCTACCTTTACCACTGCTTTTTAAGCATGTAAGTTAATAGCATACTCAGCTTCCAGTTTTCTGCTTTTCCTCCAATCTCTTTATGAGCTCCTAGCTGTATTATATAGTAGCAGCTCTGTAGAGTAGGCTGCAAATGATATTCCTGATATTTTTATATAGGGATTTAGAGGCCCTTCATGAAGTTGCTTCACAGTACTGAACCCTACCCTTAATCAGATTATTGGGAGTAGGGCAGTTGCTGTATTTTTCTATGCTAGTGACTCCCTAGTTTGATGGGAGGCATACCTATAAATTTGATTAGTTGAATAAATGTACTTTTTTTCACTGCTATAGATGTAGGATAGATGATCTTTGAAAATAAAATAATCTGCTTGCCAAATGTTGGTAGGATGAATTGCTTCTTCCGCATAGCTTGCTTTAGGATAAATATTGCTCTAGGCAGACAGGTGAGGAAGAGAACTTTTAACAACTTAACCTGATCATTTATGCTTTAAAAACCTGATCATATGCACTTAAAATTCTGATGCTGTAAAAACTCCGATTTTATCCCCACCAAAAACTCCGATATTGACAAAACCTCATTTACCATTCATAGCCAGAATAACACCCCCCTGGAAATTGTCCCCAATACCAAGCTTCTTGGCATCATCATAGATGAAGGCCTAAAATTTGATACTCATATTCACTCATCAATCAAGAAAACCCATCAAAAAATCAGTCTCCTCTACAGACACATCCGCTTCCTCAGCCCCTCAACCTGTCAGACTCTTGCATCCACCTTCCTTCTCTCCTCACTTATGTATGGTGCTCCCCTGTACACCAATCTCTAGCTTGGCCTACAATCTAAACTCGAATCCTGTTACCACAAAATCTGCAAATTCGCAACCAATTCTAAAAATTCATCCCATCACTGCCACTCCCTCCACACCCTCAACTGGCTCGAACTTCCCAACTACCTGAGATATCTACAACTTACCAGTGCCCACAAGCTCATCTCCAGATCCACTAACTGCCCCTCTCTTGCTTCATCCTTAAAACCCTACATACCTAACCACTCACTCAAATCCAAAAATCAAAACCTCCTACAAGTTCTCAAACCCTCACGTCCTCCTGGCCAACTACTACTATCCTGCTCCATAGCTAAACAATGGACCCCCCCCCCACACACACACACAACCTCCCTAACCATAACATCTTCAAGTCTCAGCTTTTCTCTCATCTATCTTCCAAATGGGAACATCCCTGTCAAGCTCCAACTTAAACTCCCCTCTAACCCCCTCTTCTGCTACTCTCCACTCAAATCAACCAACTCAATACTAATGACCAAAATGATCTCTCCCTACTAGAGACAGAACTACTCCCTCCCAATGATGTACTTCTGTGATATGGAAGATTATTTCTGCCATACCTGTTACTGATCTACCCCCACTTGTGATGTATTGCTGTGAAGTACATTAGACACTTTCTTTCTTTGATCAATATATCCCTACTAACTACATACAATGATTATATTTTTATATTTAACATACTGTGTACTTCTCTATACATATGTGCAATGACTATATCTGCAGTGACTATTGTGTTTTATATATACTATTATATGTTTTAAATCTACTCACTGCTGCATATTTTTTAATAATTTTGTTTATTTGTAACATGTAAATTAGGTACAATAATTTCTTCTAATGGAGCTTTTCTCCCAGGGCTTCCACTGAAAATGAGCTTTTCATGGCCCAGTGGACTTCCCCTGTCATCAAAGTGAAATAAGTAAATAAATACATAAATCAATAAATAAATATAGGGAAATCTGTTCATGTGGAATAGTGTCCATATGTTCAAGGACTGTAGTATCATAAACCCATTTTTTCTGGGTTAATTTGCCTTCCTGGTAGACTTTTTTTGTGGAGAATACTCATGGCACCCTCTCTATGAGTGTGAATCCTTAGCCATCACCTTTGAGAGATTACTTAGATGGGAAGAGGGCGGTTCATCTGGCACACCATTAAAGCAGGATAGTTCATACCTATATACACATACAACAATGTGCAGTGTATTGATTCTGCCTGTGTTCTTTACCAATGCAGCATGATTAAACAGGCTACTTTCCTAACTTTTCCTGCCAAATTTACTACATAGTGTCACTGAAACTCCCTGGGTGATTTATCCAAGCTAGTGTTCTTCATTCTAGGCAATTTTTATATTCTCTGCTTTTGTGTATTATGGTTCCCCTTACTTCTTGGAAATGGCATGGCGATATCTAATACTGAGGACCTAGTATATTTTCTTTTGACTTTATAGGGAAGATAATCCCTTGTCATTCTAAGCAAGCGAAATAGAAAAGGTAACCTTATTCTACCTAAGTTACTACTGATTCTTTTGTATGTACTTTATATAGAACTGCAAGAACACTTGATAAAGCAAAGACTGGTAGCTAGGTCCAATTGAGTCACAGACTATAAATTTGTTTGATAAACTCTTACTTAGACACAAAGATCGATCCAGCAGTAGGTGACCTAGTCAGGTACCTAGGGCCCATGTTAACTTCTGTAAGTAACACAAGCAGATGACTGACATTAACCCAACTGGCTTTAGGACCACTCAGGAAACTTTTTGTTAGAAAACAGCAGTTCTTTGTGACCTCATGGGAGACTTCTGTACAGAGGAATAAGCCCTAGAAACATAGGATGTTTCTTTTAATGTAAACCCAAGGAGATTTGATTTAGGGCCAACAAACAAGGATTTAGAACTGAGCCAGATTTTTAAGTGCAGCAATTCAGTGTAAAGCCCTAAGTGAACTGAGTCAGCAATTCAGTAAGTGAAGAGATTTTAAGCAAAATGAACCAGTAATTCAGTAAGTCACCAAGCATGTAATGTCCCAGGTAGGGGCTGTCTGGTTCAGTAACTGTGCTCAGAGTCAAACCTTGAGCCTTGACTATTAGCAAACACATGCCTTAACCCCCACACCAACTGCCAGCATACATCTCAATTGCCTGCAATATAGAGTATTTTGTCTGATATTTTTGGTGTGTTCCACATATAATTTGTGGTTTTATGGCAAATCAGTGAGGACTGAATTCAGTAAATAATGGAAGTCATTTCAGTTTCAGACTTCATATCCTTCAGACAATGCATGGGAATACAATGCCTTTTTCTCTAACAACATTCTACATTTATATGAGCAATATTTAAAACCTGCCCCTATTTCTGGGCCTTTGATCCCTCATTATTTTGGCTTTGTTCCGATTTCTTGTGTTAAGAAGTTGAGAGATATGCTTCCTTTCGTTTATTTTTTTAAAGCCCTAAGGATTAAAGTTTATCAGCTCAGTCATAGTTTCCTAGATAGCTTGCTCAGACTCAGTGGTGCAACAGGTAGCATATTTGCCTTTGGTTTTAAAGGTTGTGGGTTGTCTTCCCCCACCAGGTAGCATAATTGCTGACATTACTTTGCAGCATGGGGCAGTGCACTTTTGAGTGTGTTCTTCTTTGGGTGACATGCCTACCAACTCTGAACCTGCTGTTGGTTTTCCAGCCCTTCCCTATTACATATCATCAAGACACCATTTTTTTTTAAATGTAACATAGGCAATTCATTTTTAAGGTCAGCAGGCACTGAATTTGTAGATGAAGTACTGACATACAAAGTTATTTACCAGCAGCAATATTTTCATTAGTTACAGATATATTTAATGTGGAATTATTCAGATGACTTTTAATTCTGCAGAGATTGTGTATATTGACTGATGCTGGTGGATTATGACAGCAGTCTGAGTGGCCTTGTATGGTTGAAATGTTCTGAGATTGGCAGCTTTGTCATTATTGTTGCATACATTTTGTTTACTTGCTTGCTGGAAATTTTTCAGAACTACAAAATTGAAATACACTCTAACAGGTGATGCTGTATTACATAAAGAATATAATTTAATAGAATCAGAAAGGTGAATCAAGTTACACACGCATTTATGCATGGTCCAAAGGTACACTTAATCTGCCCTTGGACAAGTCCATTTCAGTTTTCAATGAATTTGAGTTTTGTGCATACTGTTTTCTTCTTTACTTCTACAATGATTACAGATATTTGAATCTAACTTAACTTTTATTCCAAATATTATAGCACAAGCACTGATAGACATTTGCTAAACAAAAAAATACAGTCTCACAATGAAATGGTATGCAAATTGACAGGTCTGAACAATGTTTTATGGTAACTGGGGAGAGGGAGAGAGAAAGAGGCATGTCAGAGAGAGACATTAGAATGGCTGCTGTGTGGGGATGCACATGGTGAGGGGCCCCTGATTCATTACCCTGCCTAGGGCCCCAGTTGACCATGATCTGCCTCTGCTCAGTCATTTTGTCTCATTTCTAAATCAGGACAAGCTGTACTTCTTTCTGTGACCTTCTTTCATTCAGATCTTCAAGCAAGTCACTTCCAATCTTTATATGATGTCATCAAATTTGAAAGTCTGTGGGGGATGCTTTTATAATTCATCACTACCTTACAAAATGTTATGCTCTCTCCATAGTCATGCTTCAAGATAAACTGCACACTGCAATTACCTGGCTCTTCACTAGCCTCCCTAGGTCATCTATTTATGAATAATGCCCTTGAGATAAGGCATCCCAGAGTTTTCAGGTAACTGCACCTATAAGGAGATGCAGAATTCTGTATGTTACCTGAATACATCTTATATTAAATATTGCTGATGCAATAAGGTTTATTTATTCAGATATGTGTGTATCTTAACTGGTGTAGAGCATTAATCCATCTAGATCATTTTGGGGCTCAGCCAGGGATACAGCACAAGGAGAGAGATAGGAAATGTGACAAACACATTCTGTAAGTAGAAATATGCAAAACTCTACTAGGTGAAAAATCAGTTTGAAGCTTGAGCTTAGAGTATACTACAACCTTTCCAAACAGTACATCACTCATAGAAATATATATATTTATTTACACTATTTACAAGTAAAAAAAGCATAGCTGTGAATACTATATCTTTTCTCTAGCAAAGTATGTCAGTCAGGGAAAATATATCTTCCAGGGTTAAGGCGTGGCAGATCAAAGAAAGGTAATGCTGTATTTACAGTGATTGTACCTGGTTATGGTATTGGACTTGTAGCAGTTGCAAGTACATGTTGGAGTAAGACTTCTTAAGGTTAGTCATGAGGATGGTGGAGAGCTTGATAAGCTTCATTTCTGCAGGGAGACAGTCACAAATTTGTAGCTGTAGCACATAAAAGCCACAGTCTATGATATGCAGTCTAATTCTGGGTGTATGCAGGGCTGACACGGAGGAGGTGGTGACCTTCGATGGTACATTGGGCTACAGTGGCATAGCAGGGAGACAGTCTCTTAAGGTTAGTCGTGAAGATGGTGGAGAGCTTGATAAGCTTCATTTCTGCAGGGAGACAATCACAAATTTGTAGCTTAGCACATAAAAGCCACAGTCTATGATATGCAGTCTAATTCTGGGTCTATGCAGGGCTGACATGGAGCCATAGCCTAACAGAGCACCCCAAATAAGGAGAATAATAAAAGCCTGTCTCTGGCATACTGTGAAAATGTTTTTTGAATAACTACACTCTTGGTATGCCATTAGAAAATATTTACATTCTTCAGTGCATTATCAAAAATTTTCCCACACTTACTATAGTTATACTATTCCATATAAATCAAAGTTTGTATGGTGTACTCACAGAAGTAGGCATTGACACCTCCTAAAACATCCTAGCTTAAGGCAGCTTCATGACATACAGGGATAAAGCCCTGACTATTGTGTGCAGGAGGCCTGAGAAGGACTACTAACATTTATAGGAGTAGGATGGGAGTGTGGGAATGAGTAATAAATGCTTCATCCACATTCAGGGGGAGCAGGCAGCTCTTGCTTATCAGGTAGGTAACACTTAGTGAGAACACTAAGTGACAGATCCATGGAGTACAGGCCTTGGGAATGTGCCTTCGGAATATGTACTGTCATGGTGCTCTCAAACTTGTGTACTTCACTTTTCCTTCTATGCTGCTTTATTTATATGCTTTTGTTTAACTTCTTCTTTTCCCAGTTAGGGGTCGCCACAGCAGATCACCTGTCCGCTCATGATTGGCAGTGGAGTTTTATAGTGTCGAGTTGCCAGCCCGGCATCTAACCTTCCACAGAAGGCACTCACACACACACACACACACACACACACACACACACACACACACACACACACACACACACACACACACACACACACACACACACACACCTACGGCCAATTTAGAGTGTCCAATCCACCTGCAGCATGTCTTTGGGATGTAGGAGGAAACTGGACCACCCGGAGGAAACCCACACGACCACAGGGAGGACATGCAGACTCCGCACAGAAAGCACCCCAGCCAAGGATTAAACCGGAGAACCTCTTGCTGTGAGGCAACAATTCTAACCACTGCGCCACCGTGGCTGCCCTATATGCTTTTGTTTAAAACAAAACAAAATAAAAGTGTTTTCTGCTGCTGTGCGCCCTCCCCTAAGTAGTCAGAACATAGAGAAGCTCAGCATGCTGCCAAAGGGGAAACTACTATTCTACCCCATGAGAAGGAAGCCCACTCCACAGGACTAGCAAGCTGCTCCACTCCCTACCATGTTGCCATCTCTGCTGGGGAAATAGTTGGAGCAGTAGGGCTTCCTGAATAGGAACAAATAGCTGTGGGGTTCTGACCTAGTCCAGACATGTCCTGCTCCTACCTCTCATGGAGTGAATCAGCCAATCGGGAGTGTGCAGCAGAAACATCATGTGAGGGTGTGAGGGAAAATCAAGCCCTAGTTTATATAAAACAACCACCATATACTCAAGGCTGCATATAGTTTAGTTGCTGGAAGAAAAGTGAAACATGGTTCTCAATTCCTGTTCATTGCAATGTAAAGAAGTTAAATTCATTCACCTTTATATGCACTTCATTCACAAAAAAGAGACATTGATTCCTCCAGAATACCCTTGCCACCTAAGATAACACACTAAACCCAAAGCTACCTTTAGCTTCACTGTAACCTCATGAATGAACAGAAAATGCTGACAGCATAACCAATAGGATAAACTGCAAGACCCCAGACTTATAGAATCAGATGATGTTATTTGGATCTACTTCTAATTCCCAAATGTTCACTTCATCGAATAATAGAACATTGAGACAAGATTGATGAAAAATTAATTTTATGAACACCCAGATCACTGTAATGTAACTCTGGGAAACTAACCACTTGGCCACCATGGTGGTGAACTTTGACATTTTCTTCACTATAGTGCAATCTCAGAATTGGTATATTTAGTTAGGGGGTGTGGTGGTGAAACCCCCCACTTGGGTGGGTTTGATTTGCTTCAGTTTTGTTTTAAAGTGTCAGTGGCAAAGTGGTTGGTTTCCCAGAGATATGTTACTGTGATCCAGATGTTCATAAAATTAAGTTTTCATCAGTGTTGTCTCGATGTTCCGTAGTTCAATGAAGTGACATTTCAGGAATTAGAAGTTGATCTGTTATTCTTGTCAGTGTGGCAGTTCTAGTCCCCTGTTAATATGTTTCATACAAGCAAGGGTAGCGTATCAGTGTTGCAGTAGGAAGAATTCTACTTGCAACAACATTCGCTGTAGTGCAGATGATCCTCATGCCACGGCCCCACCTTCTTCTGCCCCACAAACACACACACACACACACACACACACACACACACACACACACACACACACACACACACACAAACACACAATAAAGCTGCTTAGCTCCCACCAGTGAAATAGCAATACTTTATGAATCAATGCCAACAATGATGACAGAATACAGTGCAACAGGGATTGGCTAGTAAATATGACACATACCTTATTAAAGTTCTTGTCCCCGGTTTGCTGTGTTGCACATAAATAACTGTTGTGCATTGATTGGAATAGTTTTATGGTATTCACAAACACAAACAATACTTGGCATGCTAGTGTTCAGCACCATGATGTTTGACAATGTATTGTGGTACAAAATACTGACACACTAAACATAGTACACACTGCAGAGAGTGATCAGCATAATGGTTAAGGTCTTTGCCTCTGATATAAAGTACAAGATTTGATTCTGATTTCTGGTTATTGGCTAGGCTTGCATAGTCTACATATTGATAGCCTAGTATCTCCTTCTGAACATCTGCAACTTTTTTTGTATAGTAATGCTACCTCATATTTTTCTACAGTAATATGACTATTTTTCTAATATGTAATAGTATATAGCATTAAATGTTATGACAGCATTGCATGTTATGTAATCCCTCTCTTACTGGGAACCAAAGTAAAGATCAGCAATGGATAACATCAATGTGTTTCATGCTTATGAATTTTAAACTTAACTTCTGATTAGCAACAGATTATCTTACACTCACCAGCATAGAATTTTATCTTGTTGAAGCAGTGACTTAGTAGAAATAATCATCAGGTTTCTATGGAAGTCTTTTTGCCATACTAACATGGACAGTAACATATATCTCTTATGGAACTGTTTGTGCTTTGCTTATTTCCTCTTGTTGAGATTTTTAATTCCATTTTGACTATCTGTATTAAGTATCACCTCATAAAAAAGTGTCACCACTTATGTAATTGATGCATTTAAAAGATAATGACACAGATGCTCTTTTAATCCTTTATTCTTCCCTTATAAAACACTTTTCTGTCCTCCCTCAAACTTGTGTACTTCACTTTAGCTTCTATGCTACTCTGTTATTTATTTGCCTTTCTTTAACACAAAAGAAACATTTCTGCTGTATTCTGTACTCAGTTTTTCCTTTCCAAAACTTATAAATATGTAAAAATGAAAACAGAAGATGTTACATGTGCAACAGCCACTTTGTTTGTTCCTTGTGTTTTCATTACCTTTTCACACCCTTTTCTCAAAGGATTTTTGTTTATATAGCTGGCATCTAGACAGCTGTCATCTGTTTTGACAGGTAGCAAAACTAATTGTGCAACTGCTGTTTGTAGGAAACATCTTTTATGTTCAATATGCCCCAAATACCCAAGGGCATCCTGATATAGTGCATCAAGCCTACTTGTAACATAATGGGAGTAAGACCATTTAAGGACATGCATACACATAGACAAAAAGTTTTTTTTAGTGGAGTTGAAACATCTAGCAGCGTGATGTTATGATTTGATTTGGACATGATTTATGTGTTGGCATTTTGCATTGATGTCTATTTTTTTAAAATTAACTTCTACACAGAACACATAGAATATATGTTTTTTTATACATGTATAATGTACATACTTTATGTGCTAATATATAGCAAAAGCTACAGTAACATTCTTAAACATAACTTTGCCATGTTATCATAGCTGCATTTCTTTATACATTATTTATGAAATGAAGATGAAAGACTGTATACTAAATCATTAAGATTTAGTAGCCTATTTAAATACAGCTTGCTTTCTCAGTGTTATATTGTTCTTAATCTTATAACAAGCCCATATTTTTATAATACCATCTCGAATTTCCTGTGGAAATTTCTTGTCATATATTATAAGTTTTTTATTTTGCCTGCCATTCTCATAACTATCGCAACATATATCTAATAATATGCAGAGCAGTTTCTCATCTTTTTTGAATATGTAATTTACCATATTCAGGGTGTCAGAGATATGCACCCATATACATGCACACATACATACACTCAGCTAATGCTATTTAGAGAAGCTCCAATTCACGTATATCATGTCTTTGGGATTTGGGAGGAAACTGAAACAGTCCACAAAACCCCACTAACACAGAAAGGGTATGGAGAGTTCAAACACCTGCAAGCTGAGACCCAAAATGGAGAAACAAGCTATGTATAACAGCAGTAGTAGTCATTGTACACCTGAACCAAAATAATTATAATAATAATAATTATTATTATTATAATAAAATAATATGTCGATTTTTTATACATATATATATATATATATATATATATATATATATATATATATATATATATTTGTATTATATTTATAATTATATTATAAGAATATTTATTATATATTTAATTATATAATATATACACTATTATATACAATAATATATTTATATTAGTTATATTTTATTACTACTTACTTCTACTACTGCTTGTACTAGTTTTGTTTAATTTGCAGGATAATTAGTTGGCTGATCCACAGTGGAAATATTTCAGGCACAACATGGTCCTAAGCCAAGCAATACAATATAAAGACTACATTGTTTTTGCATGGTATCAATAAAAGCAAACATTATGCAAGGCATTATAATCATACATGAGGTACACAGTATATTATATACAGAGCAGAGAAAATTGTTATTTTTATATAAATTCACAAATATACTAAATGCTATTGGAAGTAAATACAAGTCTCTTAGTTAAACATTCAAATATAAGAACTTAGGAAAGAACTTAAAAATCTCATCTAAAGTTATTAATTCACCACTTCAGCAGAAGACACATCCACCTGAAAAAAGAATGAGAAGACAAAACAGCAAGGATGAGTACAATGTATTTCAAAATTTCTATCAGTTGTTGTAGATGTTTGTTCTAAAGACAAGGCTTGTTAAGCATATTTGCTGACTGTTTGATTCCTGATATAAATTACCAACTCATCCAAAACAAGTGAACCTATGAATTAAAATGCATGTTCAATGCATGATGGCTTATTCAGAGGTCTACACTGATGAATCTCAGAAACAACAGAAGCCTGTATGAGATCACGATCGTCATTAGACTCATGTTTAATGAAAAAAAATGGATAGAGGATCAATAACCTTGAGTATAAGAAAGCAATGCAAATCAGATGTTCTTCTGTTTGCTTGCCAGCAAACATAGAGCCAAAGAGTTTTCTAAAATAGGTAACAGTGATGATTGTTTCCTGCTTGTCTGACTTTGATAGTGCATATAATGCTCTTTCTAAAACTAATATGGATTATTTGAATAAGTCTGTATATTCCTCTCTTTCAGAATGACATCACAAAAGGCTTTTCTAGTTTGATGAACTTTAATACAGACAAATTTCAAGTAATTTTAATAAAGAATATATAATTTATTATATGACAAAAATAATGACTTGCATTGCGAAGTTTAATAGTTGATAAGAATATTATAGTGAAGCCTGAAGAAAAAGACCATAATGCTGTTATAGACAATATCTAACCACATTTGGAAATGTTTATATTGCATTTAAATATGAGACAACTTATTCACAGGCAGCTATGAAAGATTAAAGCCCTTGAATAATTTGATGAGATATTAAATGCAGGTATATTGTTGTAGATATTTTAAAAATGAAGTAGCTGAAAAGAAACTGAAGGGCCCATGCATTCTACTGTTTACTGAGATCTCAAATATGTTTGATTACCCCATAGGTAGATGGGGTAAGATGGGTTTCACCATAATATTGATAACATTAAAGATTTAATAACTACATAAATATGTAAAACTTTTTAATAGGTTCAGTAGTTATTAGTTTGACCAACAACTTTTTTTTTCTGTCTGAAAGGAAACTATTCAAACAAAAAATATGGCAATGATGGCTTCTTATCATTGTCAAATCTATTAATGGGACTCTTTGAAACTGAACGTATTAATCCCATATTTTTTTTTAAATGTGGTATGTTATCAATGTTACTTTGGTGATCTGATAGTTTCATGCAAGGGAGCTCCCTTCAGGCAAAGTCTTTCTTTCTTTCATTTTTTTTAAATTTTCTAACAGTATATTTAATTTTGCAATTATGTTGAAAAACAGAGATATTTACTATTCATTTTGGATTTAGAACTGATAGATAAGATTTGCAAGCTTGTACTTGGACAAAGTTTTCCCCCTTTCTGTTAGATAGTATCATTAGAAGAAAATTGTGTGTGTGTGTGTGTGTGTGTGTGTGTGTGTGTGTGTGTGTGTGTGTGTGTGTGTGTGTATTAGCTCTAGTTAGAGTTTTTATAGTATCTTGAATTCAAATATGAAGGGAATAACAGTCATGCTACACTGAATTCTGCACAATAAAATGAAACATTTTTTATGGTTGTTTGTCACTGACCTTTCTGTTATTTGATAAAGTGATTGTTTTTATAAAACACATTTTTTTTTCATAAAACACTAAAGTTCTTGGAAGGAGTTCATGATGGTATATTCTATTAACTGTAACATATACATCATGAATATTTGTAGAAGAAACATAAAAGCAAAAATAAATAAATAAATACATACATACAAATAAATAAGCAAAAATCCATCTGTGGCACTATAGTGATTTAACATCAGCCCTATAAGCCTCAAGACAAATCTCAAAATTTTTGTTGACATTGATTATTTGATAATTAGATGAGATCAGGCAAAGCCCAAGGTATTTGCAAACATTGGCAGCACTTGATGGGTCCTCAGTCTCCAATTACCTAAGAAGATGCATGTCTCTAGAGTAGGTACCTAATGCCATTTCTCTGATCTTTTGTATCTCAAGCGTAGATGTTTTTTTACCAAGCCATTATGTCGGAGCAACAAGGTATTTGTTGTAGCTGTGACCAAATTAACTTTCAAGGTAATAATGGAAGGTTCTTATAATCACAAGGTCATCTATGAATAATATGAGCTATAAAGAAGCATGTTTAGGAGACACAAATTCAGTATAAAAAGCAAAAAAGCATAGGGTCTAGAAAATATCACTTGGCACACCTGGAAAAAAAATCCTGCTGAAGAGGATAGGTACTCCCTGCCTTACATTTCTTAGATCATATGAAAATTTTGTGATTCATTAGAAAAAAAACAATTATTTTAAAAGTATTCAAGAGTAATGTGTAACGTTTTCAACAATGAAAGCTTTGCAAATTCAGTAATCTAACTCAGTCAAATTCCTCTATTTACAGTTATTAAGATAATGTATATCAGCACCCTCATACCATCTGTAATGCTTATTTCCTCGCTATAATTTTATTTTGTGTATATATATATATATATATATATATATATATATATATATATAAGTAAGTCATTGCTATTTAGAGAGTCAAGCTTTTCCTTATAAATCATTGTTGAGTATCTTTCCTATGGCAGGATAGTACACAAGCCTGACAGTGGATTAAGGCTATGATCTATAGACTGTGCTAATGAGCGAGTTTATGTGGTACAGGGCTTTATTCCTTCAGCCTTCATTTGTCTACTGTGTGGTCTTGAGCAAGTTACTTGCATCACTTGGGGACAACTGGGAATTTGGGCTAGGCTCCTCAGTGGCCACATCAAGCCTGGATAACCTCTTATGAAGCTGTAGCTGGGGAGAGGAGAGGAACATATTTTGGATGTAGGTGTTACGGTTCAATGTTCCATAACTTTGTGACTAGTCCATGAACAGGGGAAAGATTGTAGACATGTTGCAGTTATCCATATAGATACTAATGAGCATATTTCTGTAACCATGGTCACAGTCTCCCATTGCCATGGCTACCAAGTGCCATAAATCTACCAATACCGTTAGAATACAAATGGGTGAGTCACTTCAAAAGTAAAATGAAGGGTTTTGGGAGTTTTGACTTCTTTCTGTGTTTAGTGAAAAAACATTAAATCAGAGTGGGAAGTTCTAGGAGTATTAATAAATTCCTTTATATAGCTGACTGGAAGTTCATATAATCCAGTACATGACATATCTTTGTTTAGTGAAGAAGTTTTGGGCTTTCCGCTCCAAGATGGTATATAAACTTGTTTACAAAACAGATAAAGGTTACCCATGAGTCATGTTTGTTTTTGGAAGGCAAATTATATTTTTTGTTGCTAATGGCATTTTTGGTATCACTTTGCAAATCTAAATGTCTTTATCTATTCTTTCTAGACTTACCAGCATGCTTTTCTAAATGCTAACAGCAGGAGAAGGTGGTGATACCCCTAGGATCGCCTAGCTCAATGTCTCAGCTTCATTACTAAAGGGGAAATAATATCCTTAAGAGCTGATTGAACATTTACTGGTCTGAAACCAGCCCAGCCTTCTTATCTTCACAAATATTTTCATAGTTACATAACCAAAGTACAGATCAAATATGGTGGGTCCTTGGCAGGTGTTTTACTATGTTGCTGTGGTAATAGTGAGATTTTTTTTTTCTAGAAAACCATCACTTAAAGCAGGGAGATAAACATAAGTGTACTGTATTCTTACTTATTTGTGACTGAGTCACACAAGTGTTAACTAGAAAATTCTGTAAGTATATGAGTCAGGATTAGGTCTGTAAGTATGCAATCCATATCACGTTTCTATATGAATTTTCATTAAATGTGCTGTCCTTATATGCTGAAAACAGGAACCAATTTCTCCTAATCATCTCCAAAATGGAGGGACTATCCAATGTGAAGGTGGTAACAAATAAACATGAGTTTAGAGACAATTTTCTGTATTTTGGTTCAACCAGAAGCAAATCATGTAAATGGTGAGATTGAGGACTGTAGGTCACAATTGATACAAAACAATACAATGGATTTTACCATCTATAATTTTTCAAATGTTGATTTAACTGTGAATCATGCTTCTGTATTATCAAAAGGTTTGAACTTTGTACCAACTAGAAGGGCAAGTATCAGAGAAGTGTTAACTGATTTGATGTTATATACCCGTAAATTGAACTTAGCATGTTGGTTTTCAAATGATAAAATGATAAAACTGAGGGGATCTTGAAGGCATTCTAAGATAATTTATCAAAACCACGCACTTCCTCCTATCAAAAACCTGGTGGTTTCTTAAAGTGTAGCATGATCCATCCCTCTTTGTATACTTCTTCTGTATAACAAAAAAAAAAAAAAAAAAAAAACTATATAACTACATTTTAATGATTACAATTTAGAAGATGTGGATAACTTGAAAAAAAAATAGTGGCACTCAGGACTTGATGTCCTGCCTATAAAAATCTATAAACTTCTTGAAAAGTACACTAAGACTTACTTTTCCAATAGTGTAAGGGGCAATGTAAAAAGAAACAGATGTCCAAAATGGATACTATGGCAGAAATTATATAGTCAATTTGTTGAAAATAAATAAAACTCTCTGGGACGTAGCTTTTAAAGGTAGTGTACAAACACATTTTCATGAGTGACTTCTTCAGGTATTTATGAACAAGCCCACCAAAAAGAGGTTATATAGTCAACTACTGAATAACCCAAAGTCGGCTGAAAACCAATTAACAGAATGCATACTGTAAAATATATGTCAAAAGTTTATTTTTAGAAAAAAAATATAATAATTCATTTATCCCCAGTGAACACTCAATTCAATAATCCTTTTTGGCTCAGCTTTTTGGTATAATCCATGAAAAAAAACACCCGTCAAATATATATAACTAAAATCATGATTATTGTATGTATTCATAACATGTTTATTAAGTGCATTACTTTTATTCTTGTTCAAAACATTATTCACATGTCCCTGTATTCCTTCTTTAAACTATCGATTTCTTTTCCCTATGCAAAGGGACATACATAGTGAGCACTTAGCTAAATAAATAATAGGTTTGGTTTTACAATCTACATACAGTGTAAAGTTATATTATCTTCTGGTATTAGAATATATAAACACTATATCTTCACAAATATATTTGCGTATTACTAGCTCTGCAGGGGTGGGTACCAGCACGAATTGAAATATTTTCATCTACTATATATGGATTATTTTTATAGCATATTTGTCTTTTTAAAATTTTCTTATTTCTATATATGTATTTCAGTTCCATACCAATTATTTTTAAAATTCTCAGTTAACAAAGTTTTTCTTAAAGCATGGCAGCTATCACGTATATTATATTAGTATTGCTTATACTATTTTAGCACGGTCATTGCTTAAAAAACATTTCGCTCTCGGATGTTATACTGGCTCATGAAGAATGGTAAGTTTACACCTTTTTAAGATGTTTTTAGAGGTTTCATTTTGTAAGTGATGCTCAATGCAAAACCATGTAAAGTACAGTCCAGTTTAGGGATTAGAAATAAGTAGAATATTTTTACTAATAGGTTTTTGGTGTTTATGGGTATGAGCTATCTAGTTAGAGTACAGCTTGTTGTCAATTTTGAGTCACAGTTAAAGAAATAGTGTGGATCAAATGTTGTTCCTGAATATTTGTAGCCTAAAATCTGCTCAGCTGAATTTGTTAGTGGATCTCATACAACAGGAGTGCTAGTGTTATTTTATATTCTTGGTATCCAGATAACATTGGGAAAAGGATGCTAAGGATAAAGCTGCCAGGTAAAAGGAAAAGAAGAAGGCCTAAGATAAGGTTTATGGATGTGGTGAGAGAGGACATGCAGGTGGTTGGTGTGACAGAGCCAGATGCAGAGGGCAGGAAGAAATGGAAACAGATGATACACTGGGGCGACTCCTAATGGGAACAGCCGAAAGAAAAAAAAAAGGTATCCAGATAACATTTTATCTGTTTTCAGTACCATACAAAAAGCTTATAGTTTTGTCTGGAGACCAGGAGGTAGCACAAATTGTTTTAATTCACTAAATTGAGCTTAAACAAATCTCCAAATTGAGACAATAATTTAATACCAAATTTTATGTGGTCACTACACATGAAGAATGTACTTTTAAAAACATAATATATCTGGTGAAATAACTTCAACAGGCAGGAATTCACTTTGCAGAAAAAGCAATTCATTAGCATAACTGTATTAGTCTGTAGAAAAAAAAGTCAAACTGTTAAACAATCACGTGCTTGATGTGAAATCATTAAAGCATTTCCGATAATGAATATTCAGAATTCTGATTTAATCAGTCAGCATTGCAGGTATAAATAGCTTCATGAATCATTCATAAAGGTGAAGTTCCTAAGTCTGATTAAAGGTTTACTGCCTAATATCTGTCTTATTCTAGTAAGAATCAAGTTGTCTTTTGTTAGATTATATGAAAATAAACCCCTGCAACTTGGAGACATTCCTTACTACCAGCATGTTAAGGATGTTTATTCATTCAACTTCAGAGAAAAAAATTAGTTACAGCCTACTGCATCAGTTTTTCTTCCTTTATTTTAAAAACTATTTTTGTCAGACTAAGGTACTATATTGTAGGGCAATGTATATTTTAATAGATTTTGGCTGAACTGGTAAATGGTCATAAAGTGTGACTCGAAGACAAATAGCTTCACAAGTAAGATCATAAATGATTGGTGAAAATACAACAGGCTCTAGAAGGGATCCATGTGCAACATTTCCTAAGGGAAAAATTCCAGTGTCAGAAATGTTGGGACCTATGCATATATGTAATTTTCTAACTCTTAGCTAATAAACCATAAAGAAGATGCTTTAGAAATGCTGATTTTGGAAAATCTACGACATAATAAGTTAACTACTAGGTCAAATGATTTTGATTAGTCAGTTGAGCACCTGTGAATAGACTGTTATCCATACCGGTAAGGATGCAGTATTTTATCTGGTAAAGTGTGGTTAGAGTGTTTAAACCCATCTTGAAAACAGGGTCAAATTCATTAAATGGTATAACATAAGAAAGCCATTACTATTTTCATACTAATTTGCATTTTATTTTGTTGCTAACCCTTGGCTTGGATGACAAAAATGTTTTGTGGTAATGAACTTGACCTACTTCTGTTTAGATTTCTTCTTTTACTTTATTAAGGGTCTTAAGACAGCCCCCCAGCCCGTTATTATCATTCTTTATTAGCAAGGGAGGTCTAAAACAAGGATGCTCATGTTCTCAGATACTTAACCTCATCAGAGAAACCACAAACTAGTTGTTCAAAACACAACATTTGTATAACCCTTAGTTACTCTCCCTGATTATTTTAGATTAAGCCTGCATGCTGATGGATTACCCTTATTTTTTTTGCCATAGCCCCAAATAATGATCCTGAGTATTTGTGAAGACACACATTGCCGACTCCCAGAGATTTCTCCTTTCCCTAAGCTGCAGCAATCTTAGTGTTTATATATATATATATATATATATATATATATATATATATATATATATATATATATATGGATGTAGGACATTTGCTCGACTGAGCAAACGACTGAAATCCAAAAGGCCGAGCATACTTACGCGAAAGTGCTATTCACCGAGGCAGCACTTTCGTGTAAGTATGACTGTTGCCAAGGCTGTACTACAGTGCAGGTAAGGGAAATTTCACTTTTCCCCACTGTAGTGCGGTTTCGGAGGGAAAATATTAAAGTAGAGGGGTGTGGGGGTGCAGGGGGCGGAGCCCCCCTGCAAAAATGTAAATTAAGTTTGTTTTTTTTGTTTTTTTTGTCACACGCTTTAACGAAAGTGCTTTTTCGATAAAAGTGCTTTAGTTAAAGTGTGTTCAGGTTTTATGGATTCGGATGTTTGCTCAGTCGAGCAAATGTCCTAGATCTATATATATATATATATATATATATATATATATATATATATATATATATATATATATATATATATATAATGTACACTAGTTAATAATGTACATTGCACTGTAGTTAATGGACACTGCACTGTAGTAAATAATGGACACTGTACTATAGTTAATGTACACAGCAATGCAGTTAATAATGTACACTCACTGTAGTTAGTAATGGACACTGTACAGTAGTTAATAATGTACACTGCACTGTAGTTAATAGTGGGCACTGCAATGTAGTTAGTAATGTACACTGCACTGTAGTTAATAATGTACACCGCAATGCAGTTAATAATGTATCCTGCACTGTAGTTAATAGGTTCATAGGTGATTACTTGGCCAATGGTGCAAGAGTATTTACAAACAGAATATGACAATATTATATCTTAATTCCTCAGAGGTGGGATGGGCTAGTATTGGGGTAGTGGTTCTTTTGGTGTTGGAACCCTAAGTAATTTCACAGACTGCCTCTGTCCATAAGGGAAATGGGCAGTACACTGGAAATAAATGTATGCTTCCCCATCCATTTATCCAAGTTCTTTTGGAGATAATAAGAGACAGGCTTTGCTTTACATTCTTTTGACAAAACCAAATCAGGTCTGATCCAGTGTTTGCAGAATTCTTATGTTGCTATTGATTAGGGCTATGATATTTCTTTCCATGGCCATGCAGAGAAGACTGGTCAAGCTTATGGGTCTGTTTGTTCCCTAAATGAGTTAATGGGCCCCCTTGTGCAGATGGATGACTGTTGTAGTCCTCCATTCCTCTGGGACAAAGCCTGTCTTGAGACTGTGGTTAAAGCGGGCTTCTAGTGGCTGTGAAAGAATATGTTTTAAGCTATTTAAGAAGCATCCTGGAACCATGGAGTGTGTATATTTGGCTTTAGCAACTGCAGTAAGGACCTGTTCCCTTGTAATGACCAGAAAGGGGATGGTTGCGGGTATTCTTTGGGTGTGGTAGGAGGTGATGGGGGTGTGAACTGAACTTGTCAGCCATTAGGTTTACTATAGTTTCAGGCTGGGTATAAGTGTTGCTGTTCATGATTAGCTCGGCACATTGCTAATTGTTTCCCTTGAGGTTACGAACATAACTAAAAAAAAGCCTTATGGTTATCTTTCACCTGGTAGGCTATCTCTGCCTCATAGTTTGCTATGCAGAAATTACCATCTCTCTGACTTGCTTATCTAGACTGGCAAGGGTCTTTTTGCTCTGTTTTGTGTGCTCTTTTATGGCTTTATAGAATGTTAAAAGGATTTTTTTTCCTTTTGTTGAATACCCTATTTATATTAAGGGTCCACCAGGATGCCTTAGTTTTGCTAGTAATCATGGGTTTGACTTGGACGGGTACTGCCTCTTCTATGCAGCTATGAATGTGGTTGTACAGTGCTTTTGTATACAGCAAGGAGTAGGCTTCAGTGCCATCCAGTTTTGGAGGGGCTTGGAAGTTTAATAAGCTGTCACTTAGTTTGAGGTAGTTGACCTTAGCAAAGTTCTTAACAGGTTTGGAAGTTGATGGGGGTTATAGGTTGTTTTAATACTAAAGGAGGTCATTTTGTGGTCAGATCTTACCAGAGAGGAGTTAATGCATGGGAGAGAGCAGCATTCTCCTGTGCTCATGAGTACCAGGAGAAGGATATTTGTGCTTCTAATTGAAGAACTAATTAGCTCCTCTAGGGTGTTTGTGTTGATGAAGTCCAAAAGCACAGCAAGTTAATTATGGGTCATATAAGTGTCCAGGTATATAGAGGGACAGTTGAAGTTATCCATAAGTATGGTGTTGGGTTGAATGTTAAGAGATTTTTTTCAGACTCATGATAGGGGATCTGTAGGTAGCAAGGATATACTAGGGGTCACACATATGTTTAATTGGGCATGGAGCAGCTCAATCGCGTCATGTTGCTGAAGCAATCTAGTGGCGTACTTGTCCTTAATGAACACTGAGACACTTTCTCCTTTTGTTTTATCCTGAGCTGAGGGGGATCAAAATGTATGAAATACATAGTAGCCTTTTATAGCCAGGGAGTTCTCAAATGTCTGCATTCTCCAGGGCAAGGAGTGCTTCCAAGTAGTGCAGTTTTTTATTTAAATTCCTTGCATTGAGCAGCAGTGCCATTAGGCAATCCTGAGTAATTTTTGTTATGTTGGAGGGTTCAACAACTTGGCACAGCTTAAAAAGGCACTATGGGGATAGATAAAATGTTTCCAGTATCTGGAAACCAAATGGTGACAAGTGCAAACTATCTCTGGCAAAGAGTCTTTGTTTGGCGCTCATGATTCCCCAGGCTGACAGATATTGGATGCCCTTGTTTTGACACCAGAAGCTAAGCCAAGTGTTGAAGTCAATCAATTTTTCTGGTGTTGTGGCATAATCACTGGTGAAGGTAGGATACTATTAATGGCTAGATTCATATCTGCCTGGGATACATATTCAGAGAACTCCATCATATCTTTTTTCATATAGCACAGTGAGGTACATCATTTATGCCCACATGGACTATGATTGTGTCATACTGCAACTTGTGGTATAAAGACCTAAGTGCGTGTGTGATCTGGTGGATCCTTGCTCCAGACAGAGAGCTCAATGTGATCTTCTCCTTGACTAACATGGTAAGGAGGACATCAGTATATTTTAAAATGGAATTCCCAATAACTTGAATGTTTGACTGTGTGATGCATTGCCCTATGGGCTCGGAAGTGGATCTACTATGACTTTCAAAGTTATGTGTTGTGTGAGGGGGTGTATTTTTGAGTGTGCATGAGGCCACAGAGAGATGCTTTTATGAGGTCTTAGAGGTTTGGGTTACATGTGAGTAACTCTGCATATGTGGGTAGATGTGTTGTTCTTAGTGTTGGTAGTGAGTGTTTTGTGTGTAACAGTGACAACCTAGTTTGCATTTTTCATGTATGCATGTGAGGGCTTGGCCTGCAGTTATAATGTTTATCTATATCTCACACAGGCTGTGTTTGTCTGTTCTAAAATGAAGTGCTTGTCACTGAACATGAGGCAGTCAATACACTGCCCCAGGATGCTCATATCTATCAGTCCAAAAAGAGAGATGACAGGGAAGCAGCTATCCATTATACCAGATCCTTAGTAGTTGTGAAGGAGTAGAGTAGGAGCAGAGTAGAGACACTTAAAGGTCTAAGCGAGAGTGTTTAGCAGTATACTATAAGATGATCTGCAGTGGTGCTGTCCTCTGCGGAAACTGGCAGCTCTTTGAGAAGCTATAAACATTAGACAACTATGGAGAGCATTTCCTGTAGAGAATTTTAAACTGGAGAAGTTTGCGTATATACAAGGCATGGGTAATTGTGTTTGTGGAGACTCTTATACAAGCAGGATGAAAGATGTTTACACAGTTAAGCCCTCAGGCTAATTAGATACACACACAGTAAGCATTCTACCATCTTTTCCCAACTTGGATGAGTTGAAACTTCCCACTGCTCCCAGCAGAGTGCAGAATAAAACCCTCTTAATGTAAAACAAACAACCAAACCAAAAACGACCTCCAGAGGAAGCCTTAATAGGCAAAAATAGTAAAATGAAAAAAGGCTTCCACCACAACGAAAATTTCACTGAGAAATTCTGTTAAAATGTAGGCTTCAGGATCTGAACAAGGTTTTTTAACTGAAAGTGCTTATCCTGTTTGACCTGCAACTTGAACAGCACAATTTGTGCTTTTTATTTCTTTGTTTTATTAAAGCCTGCATTTTAACAGAATTTCTCAGTGAACTTTTCGTTGTGGTGGAAGCCTGTTTTCATTTTACTTAATGTAAAACAAATATTTTTGAGATCAAGTGCTGTAATAGATGCTTTACATCAAAAGTCAAACCTACTGCAGTATCAGGAATCCTTGGAAATAAGTTCACAAACCCTTAGAAATTATCCAGAATACAGAAAAGTGTGCATAAATGAAGGAAAATTTCTACAAAAACTCAACAAAACTTTGCAAAACTTAGAAATACTTTGGTAAACTCAGAAGAACTTTGGCAAACTCAAAACAGCTTTTCCAGTATCAAAGTTTAGGAAATATCAGGATACTGTTAAAATTATATAATAGCAGTACAGCAACAAACAGACAGTGTTTCTTTAGCAAGTGCGGTCTGAAACACAGTGATAAATTTTAACAAGTCAATAAATGCAACACAGAACTATTAAATAGCACCGAGATAGAGCAAGTGCAAAAAATACTTATATCAGCTTTGTAGGTCAATAGATGGCTTCAGATGCAGTCCAAGGGTCTTACAGTCATAGGTGTCCAAGTCAGGCACAGAGAAGCTCTGACTAAATGAGCAAAGTCTCACACAAATGTAAGGCTTTTATACCAGCAGGATGAAAGACTTTTAAACAGTTAAGCCCTCAGGCCATTCAGATAAACACAAGCAGTTCCCAGCTTGGGTGGATTGAATCAGCTCTCTGCTTCCACCAGAGTGCAGAATCAAAGCCTCTTAATGTGAAACAAACTGGTTTTGATCTCAAGTGCAGTAACAAATGCTTTACAACAAAAGGCAGAATTTCTGCAATATCAGGATTCCTTGTAAATTAAGTCCACAAACCCTGAGAATATAGAAAAAAGTGTGCAAATGTAGGAAACAATCTACAGTCATAGAACAACTTTGCAGAACTTATAAATATTTTTGAAAAATTCAGGAGAACTTTGACAAACTCAGAACATGTTTTGTGGTATCAGAGGTTATTAAATCTCAGGATACTTTTAAAACAACCTAAGAGCAGTACAGTAACAAAAAGATGGAGTTTCTTTAACAAGTGCAATCTGAAAAATAGCGATGAATTCAAACAAATCAATAAATGCAGCATAGAACTCTTAAATAGCTCTGAGATAGAGCAGTTACAAAAAAAATACTTACATCGGTTTTGTAGGCCCATGGATGGCTTTAGATGCATTCCAAGGGTTTTGTAGTCACAGGTGTCCAAGCCAGATACAGGGAAGCTCTGAATAAATGAACCCATAATAATGAGCAACGCATTGTAGTTAATAATGGACCCTGTACTGTAGTTAAAGTACACTGCACTGTAGTTAATAATGGACACTGTACTATAGTTAGTGTATACTGCACTGTAGTTAATGGATACTGTACTGTAGTTAATAATGGACACTGTACTGTAGTTAGTAATGTACACTGCACTGCAGTTAGTGGACACTGCACTGTAGTTAGTAATGTACACTGCACTATAGTTAATAGTGGGAACTGCACTGTAGTTAGTAATGTACACTGCACTATAGTTACTAATGGACACTGCAGTATAGTGCAGTGTATACTGCACTGTAGTTAGTAATGGACACTGCACTGTAGTTACTAATAGACACTGTAGTGTAGTTAATGTTTACTGCACTGTAGTTAATGGACACTGTACTATAGTTAATAATAGATTTGTACTGTAGTTAGTAATGTATACTGCATTGTAGTTAATAATGGACACTATTGTTATTAATAGTGTACTGCAGTTGCTCTACTTATTTGCTGCTGATTGTTCACACACATCTTACACCCTTCTCTTTGTTGGAGATTATTTAATGCGTTTGGCCATATCAGTAACATGTATAATGCAAATAAAGTATTTCTGTAATGCAATAGCTCTTATCAGCTGTTCTTAATGTTCAAGAAATTTTATTTCTTTTCTGTTTTGGCTTTATAGTTAAGACAACTTAGTCCTTGCTGCAATATTTTGTCTTCTGGCTATTAACTGATAGCTGTTTGTAATGCTTTTAATTAGACTTGTACTATTTTCTTACTGTGACCTTTTGTAAAATTAATGTATACATTATGTACATCATTTTTCTTCTTGGGCCTCCATTGAACAGGGACCATGTACCCAGTCAGACTATCCCAGCAAATACATGCTAATACATAAATAAAATGCTTGACCTTTTTTTTTTTAGCTTTTGGACATACTAATGTCTTGCAACTTGTTAAAATATTAGAACAAGTACAAAATATGAAGGACCTGGGGATTATAGTGCATGAAAGATGGACATTCAAAGAAAATGTCAGATTAGTCAGAACAAGGGCAATGGAGTTGCTAGCGGTACTATTTAAAATTGTGGCCACAAGAGATCCAATGCCATTAATGCACTTGTTCAAAGCACTGAGATGGTCCATATTTGAACATACTGCAGGTTTTTGTAGTTAGAATCTGTGCAGAAGAGGTTGACTAAATTGATCCTACTGTTATTTCCTTTATTATATTTAAGTAGACTAAAAAAATGGTCATAAAGCATTGCTTATAGGTTATTTAGAGAAAAAATGTAATTAGCTTTGGAAATAAATACAATTCCAAATCACACAGTTGTATGCAAGGGACTGAAAGTAAAAATAACCTTAGGCAAAACACCAATCACATTTAACTGCACCCGAAAGAAACTGTGCAAAAACTATAGAATAAATTGTCACATGCAATAAGAACAAAATCAATGTCAATGTTTAAAGAAAATGAGAATAGCTGAACAGTATACAACAAATATAGCTACACTATTTAGGGGTCAGGATTTTTTGATAACCTTTGGATCTGAGCATATTCATTATTATGATCCAGTGCCCGCACTCCAAGACACTAATTTCTTGCTCACGGTTTCATTCATTTACTGCTACTACTATTACTTTCTTTTTAAATTATAACTTATTATAAATAAATAAATAATATAAATGCAAATGATGTCACAGTAATCTCCCCCGACCCCTCTACAAAACTATTAGGTGTCATTATCGATAATAACCTAAAATTCAACCTACATGTGAACCAATCAATCAAAACCATCAATAAAAAAACTAGGGTCACTTTACAGAATAAAAGCCTTCCTCACCCCTCCAGCCAAAATTGCCATAGCTCACTCTCACCTACTTTCAACACTTCTGTTTGCATCCCCCCTACTCTCTAATCTAAACAAGACTGCACTTAATAAACTCTCAACCTGTTATAATCATATTGCCAGGTTTGCCACTGGCCTGCCTTTTAGGACACACCACTGCATCAATCTTAACCAGCTTGGGTGGCTTGAACTACCCAGTGTAATCCAATATAACCTACTGATTATGGCTAATAAAATCCTCCATAATCCAGACAATACTCCAGCACTTAAAAATCTTATCGCTCCCTATAACAATCCACAACTGCTTTGATCCTCGAACAGACTACTAATTCAGACAATCAAAATTAACAATGCAGCCGGTGATTCCCTCTTTGCAAACTCTGCAGGCAGAGCCTGAAACTCACTTTCAGCTGATATTACTTTGCTCTCCTTCCTAGGCCAATTTAAAACTAGACTAAAACAACATCTGGCACTAAACTGGCTTTGCCACTGCAACAAGCCGGGCTAACTCTCATCAAGAATGTGAAAAATCTATTAATCAGATTACTGTTGAACTTACCCCTGACTGTCACCAGGGAGTAACTCTAACCTGTTCATCATCTTCTTTCAGCTGTTCCCATTAGGGGTCTCCACAGCGGATCACCTGTTTCCATTTCTTCCTGTCCTCTGCATCTTGCTCTGTCACACCAACCACCTGCATGTCCGCTCTCACCACATCCATAAATCTTATCTTAGGCCTTCCTCTTTTCCTGTTACCTGGTAGCTTCATCCTTAGCATCTTTTTCCCAATATACTCAGCATCCCTCCTCAGCACATGTCCAAACCAACGTAATCTTGCCTCTCTGGCTTTGTCTCCAAACCTTCCAACCTGGGCTGACCCTCTAATATACTTATTCCTAATCCTGTCCACCCTTGTCACACCCAGTGCAAATCTTAACATCTTTAACTCTGCCACATCCAGCTCTCACCTGTTGAACTTGTCTAGTCACGTTTGCTTATGTATTCTTTGTCCATATCATATTTGTAATATGTTTTCACTATTTTTATTGTATCTGCTTACCTTGGAGCTTTTCTCCCCGGGCCTCCACTGAAAATGGACATTAATCCAGTCGGACTATCCCAGTCCACAAATGTAAAATAAAAATAAATAAAATAAATTATTAGCTTATAAAATGTCAGTGTAAACACAGGTGAATCTTTTACTTTTATATTTATGTAGGGAAATATATTTATTAGAATTTATTTTCTAAATAACAATAACTTAATAGATGTATTAATTAAATCCTTTTCTATCCAGAGACAACACAGCTGGTACCCAGTCAGAAAGGGTCAACCAGATGCATGATATCCAATCAGCTCCTCTACAAGTGCAACTGCTTCCTGACCCCCCCCCCCCAAAAAAAAAAAACATGTACACATGCATTAGTATAAATCAGACAGGGACGTCTTATTAAACAATTATATCAGCCACAAATTAAGCTTTCAAAGTCAAAAACTTATGAAAGCAATGAAGTTTTCTGAAATGGAAATTCTGGCGGATATTAACTTTCCTAAACCTTAATTTCAGGTTTATCTCGTTATTGTCTTTATAGCACAATTTTACTGAAACTAATCAGAAATGTATTTTTTCTTTTTATTTATCTCAGCTAGAGCACAATACCTATTGTATAATGGCATTGACACATAGTTAAGGTGCAGCTTATGATACAATATATACACTGCAGTGTTTGTTCACTGGGGCATTGCTCCTGTGCCTAAAGCCCATGGAGCCATGACTATACTGCATCATAATCAACACCATAACCAAGTGCTAAAGCTATAATATACTCACTCACTGCATACAACCACTCAGGTTTCACCCTCATGAAAAAAATGCAGGATTTGTGAAAATATTACATGATAACCTGTACCTTGTCATATCAGCCTAAACCCTGACCATGTATCTTGCAAAATAGGATGCATCTCAATATTAAGCATACGTACCTCTCAACTGTTCATATTTTTGCAAAATGTCCAGATTTTTGCCTCATATATTTGGTCTGTTCCTCATAAAATTTGTGTTTTTTTGTCAAATCCCTGAAGTGATTTGAGTGTTGAAGTCAATAAATAATGACATATATTTGAGTTTCAGACTTCAGATCTGTCAGAAAATGTATGTTAACACAAACTCTGTTACTCTAGCAACTTTCTAAGTTTATAAGAGCAATATTTAAAATCTGTCCCTATTTTTGGGCCTTTGTCCCCCTATTTTGTCAAGCTTTGTCCAGATTTCTTGCACTAAGAGGTTGAGAGGTATGGAAGGACATGAAGTTTGAAACTCAAATGTCTGCCATTATTTTCGGACATCAGTACTCAATGATTTGCAAGTGATTTTCCAGAAAAAACACAATTGTATGAGAAACAGGCCAAAAATATGAGGCAAATATCTGGGCATTCTGTGAAAATCTGGACAGCTGAGAGGTATGGTTATGACACATAGCTATTGTTGTATCTCAGTGTAGTACATTGTGACAGCAATTAGGTGATAAAGGGAAATAGAAGAAGAAGATGAAAAAAATCCCAGTGGTTAGCTAAAGCATTATTAATTACAGAGGTGCCTACCTCCTATCACTGTTTCTTCTAATTATGTACTGCAGATTAATGTGAATATGAGGCAAACATAGATCAAGAGCTTACAAACAGAAAGTGAAATAAGAAACCATTAGGAACAGTGAGGGTTTTGCATGACATATAACAACTCATTTATGTAACAAAACAGATAATAATGATCAGGTCTGCACCATAATCAAGTTAAGAGACTTGATCCTGAAGAAATTTATTTCAAAGTTAAACAAAGCAAAGCAAATCTCATGAGGCAAAGCTTGATATCCAAGACAAAAATAAATAATTACTTAGTTACAATTAGAGACCCTTCCAATGATAATTCTTTGTAGTATATGGAGATTACGCTTCCTCAATGTAGTACTAATAATGTACACAAAAAAGTGTAAAACAGTGAAGTGCTTTTGAAAGCTTTTAAACACATAGTACTTTTGTGGAGGCAGCAGTCAGAGGCACTTCTGATGGGTTATAAACTTTAGAAGCTATTAAACAGTTCATCTGTCCTATTTATTGAAGCAGGAAGAGTTTTATAGTTTTTAAATCTGTTTTTCCATTCCTAGTCAATCGTGTGTGGTGACCATTTTGTATGTTCAAGTCTAGTGCATGACTGTAGCAGAACAGTTATGAAAGCTAAATTGTGCACCTTTTTTACATCATCGAGGTGTATAAAAATTTTATCTTTCTCTATATATCAAAGGGGTAGCATGTATTACAATCCAATCCAATAAAACTTTCATAAAGTACCTATGACTGCAGAGGTGGGGATGTAGGAAATCACTACTAATGTAGTCCACATTACCCCTGCATAAAACTGCAGACAGTAACACAAACAGACATCAATATATTTATGTTTTGTGAAATTATATTATGTAGTTTTTATATATTAATAGCCTATACCTGTATCTTTTCGTGTATAACTCAGAATAAGATTACTTTTATTAAAAACAAACCAAAAAATCAAATCATCCTATCAAGTTAAACAAAATAAAACAAATAATTAAAAATAAATAAAAAAAATATTTCTAACTGTATAATTTTCCTACATGCTAATGTTCCATTCTTACTGTATTGTGCCTTTTTACAACATATATGCTGTTTAGATTTAGTTTTCTGTATTATTTTACTTGCTTTATAAGCAATTGTTTCCTTACAAATTCATGTAATGATTTTCATGTAACTTGGAGCTTTTCTGTCTGGGCCTCCACTGAAAATGGGTCTCGAGCCCTGTGGACTTTCCTGGTCAACAAATGTCAAAAAAAATAAATAAAATACAAACACAAACTCAATTTTCAAAAATAATGTTCTTTGGGGTTCATAGGTTCATAGGTGTGTACTAGGCTAGTGGCTCTGTTGCCTTTACAAGCCTAGCCCATAGGATTACCCTGACATTGTGCCACCCAACCTTAGTTCCCAGTGCCTCTGTCAAGTAGAGCCACTGGAGTGATCCCTGGGGTGAATTTTCTATTTCCCATCCACTCAACAAATTTCTCTTGAAGAGGACCAGTGAGGTGCTCCGCTTGACATGTATGAGAAGTCTAATCCATAGCATGGGCAGTCTCTGGGTTATGAACCTGTCCGTCCAGCTTGTTCTGTTGATTGTGGTAATGAGGTTGAGGTCTCTGGAGCATGAAGTGCGGAGGGATTGGGATTTCTTTAGATGTAGCATTTCTAACAGAGCTGGGTCAGACATGGCTTTGTAAGTCAAGCAGAGATCGCCTCTAAGTAGGTGATATGACCAGAGAATAGTTGGAGTTTTTTGAGTCTGTCCATATAGGACACGTTTAAGGCCTACAATCCTCTTTGTGAGGTATTTTTGTGGCCTCTCCAGTTGTTGTAGGTGTCTAGTGAGGTACATGCCAAATGGGGCATTGTACTCGATGACTGGCCTAATGAGGGAAGAGTAGAGGGAGACAATGACCTCTTTCTTCCTGGGTGCAAAACCCTTAGTAATGAGATGTGCCACTTAGAAGGACTTTCTGACAACAGTGGCAATATGGTGGCCAAAAGAGAGGTTGCTGTCAACCTGTTTTCCCAGATCTCTTATCATCTTCTGTGTTCAGTGGATTACCATTAATGTGGTAATTCATGGAAACCAGGTTTTTCCCAAAGGGGATGATGACACAGTTTTTGGCATTGAGCTTAAGGCCATGGTTCTGACACCAGTCAAGTTAATAATAGCTCCAAACTTGCATTCGTCTGTGAACTTTGTCATCCAGAGTCCCTTCATGTTGGCCTGAACTTCAGAGAAGTACATACCAAGCAGGAGAGGACTCAGGACTGAACCCTGTGGGACTCCACTCATTACTGATCAACAGTCTGACTTGGAGTCAGCTACTTTCACATTGTGGGTTCTATCTGTGAGCCCAGTTTGCAATCCACCTAGTGATATAGGGGTTGATGCCAAGCTTAGTGAGTTTTTCTATGATTCCTGAGTGGGGAATGGTATCAAAGGCCTTGGCCAGATCAGGGTAAGCTGTATGAACCACCATGCCTTCATCCATAGCTCTTGTGACTGACTCAAAGAGGTCAACAAGGTTGAGCAGGCATGATCTACCCTTCACAAAACCAAACTGTGTAGGATCCAGAGTTTGGAGGTTCCCTATATATTTTTTTTATTCGGTCCATGGTGATGCATTCCATAGCTTTGCATATCAGACTTGTCAGGCTAATGGGGCTTTAGTTCTCAGGGTCTGTAGTCGCCCTTCCTTTGTGGAGATGGATGACTGTAGCAGTGTGCCATTCGGTAGGGACAAAGCCTGAGGTGAGGGTGTGATTGAACAGGGCGCACAGGTGAGGTGCCAGTTCACTGTAGTTCATGTAGAACACAGCCAGGGACATTGTCAAGTCCCATAGAAGTTGTATACTTGGCCTTGGACATTGCTGTTTTAACCTGTGCAGCAGTAATACTGGGTGGCTGGCAATCTAATGTTATTATGATTGGTCCTTTGGTGGGGGAGACAGGGGTAAAGTTGGCACTGAATCTGTCGGCCAGTATATTGGCAATATCTGTTGGCTCGGTATAGGAGGTGCCATTGTGCAACATCTCGAGCGAATCTTGGTATTGCCATGGAAATTCTTTACATAACTATAGAATGCCTTATGGTTGTCTTTACTATCTGCTGCAATTTTGTTTTCATAGCTAGCTTTAGAGGAAATGATGAGGGATCTTAACTTTTTGTTGAGGCAGATAAGGGAGTTTTTCCAGTCTTGGGAATTCACCTCATTTATCATCAGCTTCCTCCTTCTGTTGTAGAGTTTGTTTATGGCAAGGGACCACCAGATTGGCTTCCTTTTTTGGAGGAGAGTGCCTTGGTTCTATTGGATATGGTGGGATCCATGCATTTGTGTATGTGTTTGTACAGAGCATTAGTGTATGCTTTGGCAGTCATGCAGCTGTTCTTCAATTGCATGGGTGCCGTGAAGTTAGACATCGCTGTTTTTAGGAGCCCAAAGTTAGCTTTGGAGAAGTTTTTCATGGTGGTTACCTTTGTGGGGGGGGGGATCTGGATTTCCAAGGTGATTAGTTTGTGGTTGGATCTAACCAGGTAGGAGTTGGCTATTGGTACAGACCAATGTTCACCCATGTTAGTAATGACCAGGTCAAGGATGTTGCTACCTCTAGTAGGGGTAAGTATGAGCTGGTCTAGGGCATTGGAATTAATGAATTCCAGGAAATGGTGGGCAAGTGTATTGGTACATGAGTAGTTTTCCCAGTTAATGGAGGGGTAGTTGAATTCGCCCAGTATGAGAGTATTACATTGGACCCTAATATTCTCCAGGGTGCTTAGGAACATGGAGTGTGATTCTTGGGTCATGGCTGGGGACCTATAGCAGGCTACAACCTGAATCACTGTCTTACCTAATGTTAGGTGCACCCGAAGTATCTCTGATGCATCATGTTGGGCTACCAGTCTGGAGGTGTGCGCATCCATTATGAATATGGAAACACCACTGCCTTTGGATCTTCTTTCCAAGTTCTGGGGCCAAAAGGTATGGAATGAATACTGGGAATACAAGGAAATGATGAATCTGTAGTTTTGGGCAACACAGGACCACTTTTAGTCCTTTATTTTCTATTTTGCCCAGTGTAGGACACTATGGCTTACTTAATGCATTGCTATAGTTTCCTATTAGTTGCATTATATGCACTGGACAGTTTTCACTGCATGCATAGGTTCTATGATGCATGATTAAAATGTTTTGTGAGGTTTGTGCATTTTGACATATGAAATGTGTAGCAGGTAGTGGTATACTCAGTGAGGACAGAAAAAAAAAGTAAGTATGTCATTATGGAGTTATTTCTGAGCTGCAGTATTGTCTGACAGACTATGATGAAACAGCTCTGCTTGTAAACAGAGCATGAAGCCTGCAGATACAATGTAAGTGTTATAGTTAGGGTATGTAAAGTGTGACGATGTGTACAACATCCTGCATATATAGAATTTGCAAGGGGAGGTCTCTTCTCAGATTTATGTATAGAAGGGGTGGCAGACGATTCTGTGACATGTAAGAAATCCACAAATAATAAAAATGCTGGCTACCTCTAAAGTACAAAATACTATAAATGGTATTCACCAGTCACCCCTGTATGCTGTTTATTTGACTTGCTTCTGTTTTCTGGCAATAAATTTTATCTTTCACTAAATTTTATAAGAGAATAATATACACTTTGAAAAACAAATGCAGACTATAAAATTTATTTTATATTTTTGCCATAATGCTGAAAAGTATGTGTGTGTGTGTGTGTGTGTGTGTGTGTGTGTGTGTGTGTGTGTGTGTGTGTGTGTGTATGTGTGTAATATATATATATATATATATATATATATATATATATATATATATATATATATATATTTCAATACAAACACAAACCCACACATGTAAAGGAAGACACAGAGATGGAGATTTTTATAAAATGGGCAAGAATGTTCTACCAGTAAAATTGCTAGCTACCTGTGCATTAGCCTTCAAAATCTAGTAAACTGTCACCATTTTGGAATGTCATTTACCAGGAAAAAACATCAACTACAGTAATAACCTAACAACAACAAACCAATCATTAATTCAGTAAAGGTAAAAACATCAAACATCAGAAATAGACACACCTAACTGTGGGGTTTGGCTTTAATGGCCTGAATGTATCCACAAAGATTTCAAAAGAAAAAGTAAGAAGTCATGGACATTTAGAAGCCATATTGCTGAAACAGTTGATGTCCGGGTCACATACATATATCCCAGTCTCTATTACAGGAGGTTTATGTTACCACAGAGTGAAAACTCCAGCTTGGCTAGGTTTTACTTGTAGTTTTTACATATGAAAATAATAAACTGTGGTATGAAACTTTAACTAGGACTCTGTCATTATCCATTGCATGCTTTTTGGACTTTTTTGAATTAGAAAGGGTGCCTATTACAATAAACAAAGAATAAAAAGAATCATATCTTACAGAATGTTTAATGCTTGTATTCTTCTTTAAGGACATATTTAATAAAAGTTCATTACTGGCTGCATTTTTGAGGCTTACATTCTCATTTAAATAAATGTAATATTACGTACACATTTGCCATTATAAGACTTTTTTTAGAATAGATATGATGAGGATTTAGGGTGAAAGTAATTTTATATTGATTTAAATGTTTACTTTCCAGAATGTTTTAGTTTCTTTGACATATAAAAGGGGCTTGCAATTTTGTTTCACTTGATAGTGTTGCAGCACACAAAGGTCCCAGGTTTCATTACCAAAAGGTCTCCTGCTGATTTGGAAGAACATCATTAGACCAAGGACACCACAGAAGATATTGTTCTCTTTGCAAATGGTTACCTAATTTTGGTTTCAGCAATTAAACAGTTATGGCAGAGTGCTTAGCCTTCCATGGATACTTACTGTCTCAGACTGTGAGCTCTACAATTTGCAGGCTTAGTACACTTCAGCTGATTACAATTTCTACCAACTTCCTGACAAACGTCCTCCCACCTCCACACACACATGAATGAGGGTTAAAGCTTCTACACATAGAGAGTAAGCCCAGATTTCATCATGTCTTTTCTCTGGTTTAACCATCTCTCAAGCCAGAGAGTGCATCAGATCACCATACCATGACCTGGGTACTACTGTGATGTCCAAACCAAAGCTGTTTAAGATACATCTATAACTGCAACACTTGAATCAGGATCCTACAGTAAGTGTTTGCAAGAAGTGTTTTTGGTTATTTGTGCCTACATCTAATGATATATATAAATATAAATATATATATATATATATATATATATATATATATATATATATATATATATATATACATATATATATATATATATGGATCACTTTTAGATGCCCAAAAGCTCACTAGACCGACAAGGAATCCGACAGGCCGAAATCACCGACAACGCAGATGACCGACAAGGTGAGAACCCGACGGACTCGGTAAGTGTGCAATAGAGTGAGGGATTTAGTGTTAGGGAGCGGACAGGCAAGTGTGCGATAGTGAGGGACTGTGGGTTTAGGGGTGGGTTAAGTGAGTTAGGGTTAGGGTGCAGGTAGGGTGTGTGTGCGATAGTGACGGACTGTGGGTTTAGGGGTGGGTTAAGTGAGTTAGGGTTAGGGTGCGGGTAGGGTAAGTGTGCGGTTGTGTCGGACCTTAGGGTTAGGGTTTGGGTTACGGTTAGTGCATGTATGGTTGTGTGTATTGTCGGTATTTTGTGTTGTCGGTCTGTTGGTGTCGGTGATTTGTGTTTCGCCGTTGTGGCGTTTCGGTTAACTGAAGGGGATCCATATATATATATATATATATATATATATATATATATATATATATATATATATATATATATATATATATATATATATATATATATATATATATATATATATATATATATATATACACACACACACACACACACACACACACACACACACACACACACACACACACACACACACACACACACACACACACACACACTCACCTCACATATAGATACATAGATATACATATACACATATAGATATATAATGCACTACTGAAAACTGAACAAAAAAACTAGAAGAAAAATAACTAAATTAAAATAAAAACTTTATTCACCCTGGTATAACAAAATGAGCTGATCTGATGTTTAGTGCTTTCATTCTATATTGTGGTTGAAATCTTCTTCAGAAAAAAGTTGTATTAAAGCAAACTATTGTGGGTTACACAATATATAGAGTCAGGAAGTAATACATTAGAATGAACCACCCAGTACAAACATGGAAAATGCTGATTTTGAAAGTAAATTCAGTTTGCAACCTATTATGAAAAGGCAATAAATCAGTAATAAAAATGTAAGCCCCTAGTGTTAATGCCTTATAAAAATTTACAGAAACCCAGTAAACAGTGAATAATTATAAGGAGGCTGCTCAGGGGTCACCTGAGCCAGCATAATGCACATTTGATATTTAGAGAGTCATTTAAACCAGGGAAGGAGTCTGCATTAAGGTGAAGCTGGCATTTCAGTTCCTGTACATCAAGTAACAAGTCATTATGTGCATCTTTTGAACAATCAGACTTTCCTTTTTTATTAAAAGACACTGATGGTATTAATAGACCAGCAGGTATGTTTTCCTGTGGTTCGTGTGTTGCATGTGATTTTATTTACACAGGTTCATTTTGTTTGCTTAAACAATGCAAAATCAAAACTACATTTAACAGATTTTTTGACAGTCATAACTCTAATGTAGTATATGCTGGGGTTTGCAACACTTGAACCAGTTCTTATGTAGGTAAGACTTTCTAGCCACACTAAAGAACATTGTGCAGTGATCAGGAAAAAAGACTTAAAAAAACGCATTATGTAAACACAGTTTACTTTGCCACAAGTTTCAGAAGTTTAAGTTTTTTGTGATTTAACAGGTGGATGCCTTTTATGGTGATACTGACACACTACTTGAGGTATGACAACTGAAATGCCAGTTTACCTTAATGCAGACTCCTTCCCTGGTTTAAATGACTCTCTAAATATCAAATGTGCATTACGCTGGCTCACATGACCCCTGAGCAGCCTTCTTGTAATTAGTTACCGTTTACTGTGTTTCTCTAAATTTTTACAAGGCATTAACACTAGAGACTTTCTTTTTTATTACCAGTTTATTGCCTTTTCACAATAGGTCTATATATTGTGTTACCCGCAGCAGTTTTTTTAATACAGTTTTTTTCTGATGAAGTTTTTAACACCAATAAAGAACGAGAGCACTAAACACCAGATCAGCTCATTTTATTCTACCGCTGTGAATGGACTTTTTATTTTAATTTATATATAGATATATGTGTCTGTCTCTATATAAAACATGGGTTTTCAATGCATTTTGCATTTAGTAAAGATCTGACGTATAGGAAAAGTGCTTGATCTGTTTAAATAAATGTTCTGAACAAGACTAAAGGCGCCATGACTTTTTTGTTTAATTATGGTCTTATTGTTATGTCCTGCTGTATCCATAGCAGAGACTAGTAATGAAGTGAGAAGAGTGAGCATGAGAAAGATAGGTAATGACAGATTTCATGATCCTAGCTTGTAAATAACCAGTCCAAGTATGTATATGGGGTGGGGGTCACTAGCATTAGTGAAACGTTTTATATTTCCACATGGTAGTTCAGAGCAGAACTCTGTGGAACTTGGTTTATACTGCAGTGCTAGGTTAACTAGCACAAGGAAAGCTGTTATAAATGCTGAATTTCTGCAGTAACATTTTGAAACAGGAAAATTTGAGGATGGTAATATTGCAATAAGATTATTTATTATCCATGCATATAAGCTCACAAAGGATATTCTATAAGCCATTGCTTTGGCAGGTTATTCTGCAGTTCTCTTTAGGCTGTCGGTCAGATATTCTGCTAAGTAATTTAGTGGAGACAAATGTGACCCTTGATTCCTTTAATTAGAAGTATATTTCTGCTTAGGGCAGTACCATCTCTCACAAGAATTGTTATGAGAGTGACCACAAATCCTTATTTTCTGTTTGACACACATTTAAATACTGGACCATATTTGGTTATAGCAGTGAAGGAAGTGTGCGCATATAAAAGCGCAAATTGTTAATTGGTATCAAGATTACAGTTTTTTTCATATATGAAGATACAACAAATGGAAAACCTATGGAATTCATTTGAACAATGTTCCATGAAAGTCCTGACAGCCTGTCATTCTCCCATGTAACTCAAACCTTACTTCTATTTAAAATATTACACACTGAAAAATGATAAAGATCTTTCCTGAATTACTTTTGCATCTCACTATAGAATTATTTATCCTTAGAATAAGGAAAGGGACAGCAAATGCAGTGTAATGCATTTTTATCATGTGTAATTCAACCTATTTTTTGTTTTATTCATTACCGAAAAACACAAGTCTGTGTTATTGGGATCACAAAAAATCACTGATCTCATCTGTGAAAAGAACACATGTTGACGTATTGAGAACAGAATGCATAAAGGCAGGCCCATGCGTCTTAACAGTCAGTATATTAAGATGTGCATAAATATTTATACAGTTGCACAGTGGGAAAATGTTATCTTCTAATGTTGCTGCAAGCAGGTGGCTTACGAACTCTGGAAGCAGGAACTGAAATATGTACCAACATGATTATGTATATACAGAGTTGGAGTGAAAACATTCTCTTCTAATGCTGCTTT
Organism: Protopterus annectens; assembly: GCF_019279795.1. Taxonomy (NCBI): domain Eukaryota; kingdom Metazoa; phylum Chordata; order Ceratodontiformes; family Protopteridae; genus Protopterus; species Protopterus annectens. The sequence continues at coordinate 539,265,766 of NC_056738.1, read as the reverse complement.
TCAAGCAGATGGCTTAAGAAGTGTTGTTGCAAAAACTGAAATATGTATGCGATTGTGCCTTTATGGTGTTAGAGTAAATTAAATGCAGTTAAAGTACCGCACAATGGAATAATTTGAAAATGGCATTATAAAACCAACATGACATATTGAATTCCTTCATGTATAGCTGTAGGGATAAATAGGCATTTTTTCCTGCAAGGCAGAACATCCAGTAAAGCTATTAATATCCTCAATGGTATATGTGCAGCTGAATGCTATGAATGCTATCCCCATCATATCAAAGCAGAGCCTGCATTCCATCAGCATACCTTTATTCCAGCCAGCCTTATAATTACATGTAACAGCAAGATGGTAGCGAGCAAGGAATGCAATTTTATTAGGAGTAAATAATAAATGGCTCGTTCTTTTAACTGGTGCATAAGGAACTATTATCAAATATGAACTTATTTCCCAGAAAGGATGTGCAGACCAGACCTGTACTGACCAAAACAATCCCACAATCAGTAATTTCTTCTCACATAAAGTAAAAAAATGCTTTACCTTTGATTATGCGAAACAATTCATCTTAAGTGGACTGGAGTGCAACAAAAATTACTCATGTGAAAAGTGACGTCAAACCAGAACCTATAAAATAATTACTACAAAGTAACTGTATTAAATATATGCTCTCCAACATATGGGATTTTATTCACCGCCCCTTTAGTAGTTCCCTAGACCCTTGTACTAGCAGCTAGTACCCTTGACCCCTATCTAGTAGTGCTGTTGGTGTGATCCCCGGTGTGAACTTTCTGTTACCCATCCACTCATCAAGGTTCCTCTTGAAGAGTGATAGTGAGGGGCTCTGTCTTATTTATTCAGTACATGTCATGATTTATTCAGTACAGTTAAATGTTATAAATTCAAACATAAATTACAGTAGGCAGTGTTACCTGCTCACCTTCACCCTAGTATTAACATAAAGCAGTGTTAAATCAATATGTTCACTTAAACTCAACTACTTGTCAGAAGCAGCATGATACAACTCACTTCTATTACCAACCAGACAGATAGTAGTACCCCAAAGAGAAATAAAGTAGAAGGGGAACAGAGGGGGTCCATCACAGCCCCTTTTCTCTGCCTGCATGCACCCACAATCTAACATAGCACAAAGCTTCTAAAACAACATAACCTGAACAAAAGGCAGGGAGGGTGAGAACAGCAACCTCACAGCAGAATCGGATTCTTCTAACTGCTAGCTACTAACTCCTTCTTACCCATTACCTCTCTTCCTCCCTACTCAGTGCTGCTTCCTAACCTTTAACCCTTACTCTAACTTTGCACAAACCTAACTCCCCTTTCCATATACCTGATTTCCCCATCTTATCTTTCCCACCCCCCAAAATGGTGTCTCTGGACAAATTAGTCTGTGCCTAAACTGCGCTTCTCTCATTTCTGATTCTTTTATGGCTCTTTTGACTATGCATTAATTCACTGTCAATCTGACAGTGTGAAAACTGGAGATGATCACTGTCACTATCCTACTTTGGACACAGTAGAAGAGTCTTGTTGGGTTCTGTTCAAGCAGCTTTATTTTATGCAAACACATCACTATACAGCTTTACTGACTTTAACTTAAGTAACTTATATACATATTCTGATGAAGTCCAGTGGATGGACGAAAGCTCTTAACTACTGGTATTTTCTGTTCATTTTATATGTTTTTTTATTCAAGTTCTTTATTTATCTGGTTATTCCTGCCTTTGTGTGTTTTCGGTTATTAACATATATGCAAACTAACAACTGAAATCATGCATGCTCTCACTGTGGCTGCTCTTACAAAATGGTGCTAGGGAGTGCACGTGTCTGGAATTTATATGTGCATTTATAGCCTTGACATGCTTCTTAAAGCTACTGCACACTTCACTTGCATTCTGATCCACAGCCTCCCTCTTTGAGAAATAGATCTTACTAAATTATGAGTCTATTTAGCATGCAAAAATCACAGGTAATTCTTTTTCATGCATTGCACAATACTAAGTGCACACGCACGCACACACACACACACACACACACACATATATATATATATATATATATATATATATATATATATATATATATATATATATATATATATATATATATATATATATATATGGGTCACTTTCATTTGATCGACAACTCATTTGATCGACAACTCATTTGGTCGACAGTTCATTTGGTTGACAACCAGTATTCAAGGCAAAAACCTGTGATTTGCCCCCATCCCCAATGTTGTGTGACCCTGGAGTTGATATATATAGTTAGGGGGGGTGTGGGGAGCACAGACCCCCACATTGGGGGTTGTGAAGCCCCCCAGCTATTTTCATTTAAAATGTGTAGTTTATGTTGTATTTTCATGTTTTTAAACGGAAATAGTTGGGGGGCTGTGCCCCCCCCCTAACTATATATATCAACTTCAGGGTCGCACAACATTGGGGAGGGGGGCAAATCACAGGTTTTTGCCTTGAATGGTCGACCAAATGAGTTTAGATCAAATGAGTTGTTGATCAAATGAAGGTGACTCATATAGATATATATATATATATATATATATATATATATATATATATATATATACACACACACACATATATACACACATATATACAATCAAGTCCACATTGCTGCGTATTTTACACTAGGCTTTGATACTCGCCCATATTATGTGACATAAATCTGGGAATTAGATTTAGCAACTGGAACTGTCTCTAAAAAATGTTTGACCTGTGGATTGTCTGGAACATTTTCTGGAATGGAATCAGAATTTTGAACACATTCTGGTATGGAAACAGTGTCTGATTCACTCTTAGATTTGAAGTCTGCCTAACAGATGTGATGGTGATAATAATTCTGATACAGGAAGAAGATGTTTACGGTTCAGTCTATATTCTACAGCTTCAGAATCTACCAAGTAGATTTTGGCTCAGCACAGATACCGGTAATCTGTCCAATTCAATCAAAACCTTTCATTGTCTGGATTCGTACCATCTCTCCTTCCCTCAACAGACAAAGTAATCTGCTCAATCTGTCATAACTAGATTTCTGGATATTATGCTTCTTAACCAACTGAGCCTTGATAGTCTTATTGTTCTTAGATTTAGGCTTCAATAAACTGGACGTAATGGGTAGCGTAGTTCTAGTTTGCCTAGAAATTAGTCTTTGAGCAGGTGAGCCAAGAATATTGTCACAAGGTATGTTTCTGAGATTAAGCAAATTCAAGAACACATCGGTATTGTCACACTTTGACCTTTCAAGTAACTGCTTTGCACGTTCAGCTAGACTATTTGACTAGGGATATTCAAGACTACTGATGACATGTACAAAGTCCCATTCTTTTGCAAATTTCTGAAACAACTGGCTACCAAACTGAGTACCATTGTCAGAAAGAACAGACTATCATGAACTAAGAAATGACATTTTAGCTTAGTAATAACAGCAGTGGATGTTAGGTTAGGTAGTATAATAAATCTCAAACTGATTTGAATAAGAATCTACCAAAGCTAACTAGTGTTGATTGTTCCACTCAAAGATATCTGCTACAACTGTTGACCAAGGTAGTTAAGGAACTGAACTTAGCTGAAGTAGTTTTATTTGCAAATATGGTCTAGTACTATTGCATACTGAACAAGATGAAAATACTTTATCAATACCTTTTGGTAATGAAGGCCAAATTACTAATTCTCTCACTCATCTCTTAGTGGATGTGGATCTTAGGTGATCATGATGCAAGATATGGATATATTCTTGCTATATGGAAGCAGGAACAACAATTTTAGGACCTTTGAAAATAATGCCATCTTACATCAATATTTCATCTCTGTAAGGAAAATAAGTTTGCACTTCTGGTGGCACACTAGATTGCTTTGACGGCCATCCAACATTAATATAGTCAGTTAGCTTCTGCAAAATTGGATCGGTCTGACTGTGTTCTCCCAACTCATCAAGTCTAGTGGTAAAAAAATTACGCACTGACATCACATCGAACTCCAAATTCTCTGCGTCATGCTGTTCTGTCATATTTCTGGGCAATCTGGATAAGGAATCAGCCAGGTAGAGCAATTTACCTTAAGTGTAGACCATTTTGAAGTTGTACTTCTGCAATTTAAGTATCATTCTTTGTAATCTCATTGGAGCAGAATACATAGGCTTCTTTAGAATAGCAACTAGAGGTTGATGGTCAGTCTCAATCTGAATATCGCGACCATAAATATAATCATGAAACTTGGAACATGGAAATACTATTGCCAAAAGCTCCTTCTCTATCTGAGTATACTGTATCTCAGTTTGTGTTAGTGTTCCTGATGCATAGGCTACTGGTCTGCCCTCTTGAAGTATAACTGTGCCTAGACCATATTTTGAAGCATCACAGGAAAGAGTAACTGGTTTGTTCATATCACAGTATCTTAAGGTAGGTGCGGTGGCAGTTTTCCGCTTATGGTCTTCAAATGCCTTCTGGTGCTGTTCCAACCATGACCATGCATCGTTGTTGTGCATTAGCTCTCTTAAAGGTGCTGTCAACTCATTACAGTCTGGTATAAATTTGCCTAAATAATTGACCATGCCTAGAAGATGTTGTAAAGTTTGTATATTATCTGGTGCTGACATCTCAAGAATAGCTGTTTGCTTAGTTGGGTCTGGTCTCAAGCCTGTACTCGTGAACAAATGACGTACGTATGTAACTTCTGGAAGTCTGAATTTGCACTTCAGAGGATTGACCTTCAAGTTTACTTCACTTGCTCTATATAGAACTTTCTTGAGGATTCTGTCATGTTCTGCTTCACCATTGCCTCCAGCCAATAAATCATCTACTATTATGGCACAAGGATAACCCAAAAAAATTTGCTCCATTGCATGCTGAAAGACTTCACTTGCAGAACTGATTCTAAATGGCATCCTTGGGAATCTGTATCTACCAAACTGAGTTCTAAAAGTAGTTATAAATGAAGACTTGCAATCAAGCATCACTTGCCAAAATGAACTCTTTGCATCCAAGACAGAGAAAACAGTGGCATTTTGTGTTAAGACTGTGACCTCTTCAACTGTTCACATTGGATGATATGGCCTTTTTAATGCTTTGTTCAGATCTCTTGGGTCAATACATATTCTGATTTTGTCTGAGCCTTTTTTGTGAGTTTCTACCTTGGACAACACCCATTCAGTTGGTTCTGTGACTGGACAAATCACACCTTGCTGCAGCATTTTATCCAACTGAGTTTTAACTCTATACTGCATAGCTATCAGAACTCTTCATGCTGGTCTAACTATGAGAGTGACGTCTTGGTCTAACCATGGAATACACAACTGGAAGTCTGCCTAACTTGTCATTGAAAACATCAGCATACTCTGAGAAAATGTTTTCAGAAAAATTAGAACTCAGAAATGCACTTAAATTATGGACTTCTTTAGCAAAAGAAAACAAATTCATTCTTAAGCTATCTTTGAGACACAATAAAATTTGCACTGGTCTTTGGACTACATAGAATAACAAGTTGTAACAGTTCTTGGCCAAATAACATGAAAGCATCACTGAACCTTCAGTTTGAATTTCTTCACCTCCATAACCAACAAGTCTTGCTCTACTGGCTACATTGAGTCCTTCATTAGTTTTCACTTTAACAAATGTGTCTGTTGATATAACATTACATTTTGAACCAGTGTCTACTTTACGCTCTGTGGATTTTCCGTTAATCCAGACAGTACAAAACACTTCACTTCTTGTTAATAAATTCACAGCATCAATTCTTTCATCAAGTACTGATACACCATCCACATAGAAAGCTGTTTGTTTTGGCTCTACTTGATCGACTTGCTTCTTTGTGTGACCTTTCTTTACAACTGTGTGAGTTTTGTTTGATTTACAAAACTTTTGAAAGTGGTTCCATTTTTACACTTTTAGCATTGCTAACCATATGCTAAGCACTTCTCTCTTTTAGACTCATGATTTGCACCACAATTGCGACAGTTAACAATAAAGAACTGGGTTTTGCTGATTCATGCTTATACTGCACTGCGCTGAAGCAAGCTCCTTTCTTAGAACTTACTTTAAAGCTACATGTATTCCTTGGAAACCTAGTAGCTGCCACATGCTTGGCTCTACTTTTGCCTGCCACATTTTGCATGTACATTTACTCTGGAGCCAACTGAACCCATGTTGTTGTCACTCGCAAACATACTTGTGTGTTTTTCTGTCACCTCATGGATTTGACACATCTCTATGGATTTACTCAATGCTAAATCGCAGTCACAAAATAAATTTTCTCACAGCAGCGCTGTTAATACCACACATAAGCCTGTCCTTTATCAGCTCATCTTTTAAGTCACCAAACTGACATATTTTAGCTCTGTTTCTCAGGTCAGTTATATAAGCTGCAAATGTTTCCCCTGGTTTTTAATCTCTTCTGTAAAATAAGTGCCTCTCTAATGCAATATTTGTCTGGGAGTTACACATTTCTCTGAAATTGCACTTCAAAGAACTCTGGATCTTCTCCTGATTCAGCCTGTACAACAATATGGTGATTTTCACCTTCTCCTTCATATACTGCTGGTGCATAGAAAAATGAATGCTCTCTTTCTATGGCCACTCACCCAGCTAGGTTTAGCAAAATGAATGCCCTGGTCCTTGCATTTCTACCTGCCTAAGCTGCTTGCATAAAAATATCATACTCTTGCTCAAATATTCTCCAGTTCTTTGCAATATTCTGATCAAATACAAGTTGTAGGGGTTTTTGAAATCCGTCTGCCATATACCAGTGAAGGGTTTTGTAAATAAGCACAAACATACACTCATGAACATGCGACAGAAACTTATGCCAATATTTGTATCTTGTTCGATGCCTTTGTGCTTCTGAATTTATTTCTTTTGGGCTTTTTGAAATAATGCTAATGGACAAACTCGTAGTAACTTTGAAAACTTGGACTTTGTGAAATAAAATTCTCTGGTGGTTTAACACTTGTAATATCATTTGGAAGGCTAAATGCTAAAGTCATTTATCATCATTTTAAGAAACATCTCAAACAACCTTATGGTGCAAGTGAAATAAACTCTCGGACACTGTAATATTCTTGTAATATTGTTTTGCAAGAAATCACCACTTAGTGTAAAAAACATCAAATAACTGCACGATGCAAATAAAATGGACCTCTCTTGCCCAAAACTCAATAACATTTCAAAGTCGTTGCACTTCACTAGCAATAACCTCTTTGAAATAAATGCACAGTAATAAGCACACACTGTAAACCCTTTTAGATACTTTGAGATACTTTGAATAACTTTAGTTATGCCCTTGATACAATACAAAATCATAGTTTTGCCAAAACATAGCACTTTGCCAAAACACATGCAGTCACCTTGCTTTATTTTTTTTGCTTAATGTGCTCTTTTTTGACCTTATTATATTCATTTTACTTGTTTAATCCCTTTTCATGCCCAATGTACTTTTCTTGTGCTCATTTTACTTTAAACATGCCCAGTTTTGCTTTGAACACACTCACTTTACTTTAAACATGCTCACTTTGCTTTACTGTTAATCTTTTCATCAAATACCTTTATTTTAAACATTCTTTTTAGCCAACAAACATTTTGTAACTTCCACTTGCCCAATAATGCAGTTTGTGCCCTTGTAAAGCCCCGTTTTATCGCTTTTATCAAATACACACTGCGCTACTTCTCATTACCTTTGATTCTTTTCTGGCTCATTTTGTGCTCATTTTTCTTGGTTCTAGCTTCACTGCTGTCTCTGCACCTCATGGCTCTGGATTGTATCCTTTTTGGTCCCAGTCCTGGCACCATGTTGCTCTCCTACTTTGGACACAATAGAAGAGTCTTCATGGTTTCTGTTCAAGCAGCTTTATTTTATACAAACACACCGCTATAGAGGTTTACTGATTTTAACTTAACTAACTTATATACAAACTGGGTGGCTGCGATGATTCAGCAGTTAGCATTGCTGCCTTACAGCAAGAGGTTCTCTGGTTCGATCCTCGGCTGGGGTGCCTTCTGTGTGGAGTCTACATGTCCTCCCTGTGGTTGTGTGGGTTTCCTCCCACATCCCAAAGACATGCTGTAGGTGAATTGGACACTCTAAATTGATCCTAGGCATGACTGCATGCATGTGTGTGCCTTCTATGGAAGTTTGGGTGCCGGGTTGGCAATTCAACACCGTAAAACTCCACTACCAATCATGAGCGGACAGGTGATCCACTGTGGTGACCCCTAACCAGGAAAAGATGAAAGAAGAAGAAGAACTTATATACAAACTAATAACTGTTATCATGCATGGTCTGTCTGTGGCTGCTCTTACAAAATGGCACTAGGGAGTGCACATGTCTGGAATTTATACGTGCACGTACAGCCTTGACATGCTTCTTAAAGATACAGCACATTTCACTTGCATTCTGATCTACAGTCACCACTGATGTGACACCCCAATCCCATACACAAAATAGGAAAAAGGGGGTTGATGCAAATCAACTAACAAGATGAAGCAGGAAATTGTCTTTAGATTTCTTCCAGTCTACAGTTGTCATAGTGAGATACTGAGTTCCAACAGTAAGGTACTCCTAAATTCTAAAGCTTAGGATAGCAATTCTCATACCTGCTGTTAGAGCTATTTTCCATCATTCCATCATTTCCAACATTTTACTGTCTGCATGGTTCTACCTGTTTATTCAATTATCATTAATATGGACTTGCAGTTCATTGGGTATAAACTGTCACTTCTTTAAATCTTGTGACTTTTTGGAATGTATATTGTTGAATATTGTTTGACAAGACATCATACATACACTTTGTCTTGAAAATAAATCCATCAATGTACATTCCACACCTGCAGTTGCAGAATCTGCTAGCATGATCAGTTCAAGGTACTTAGAATATTATCTGCTTATATCAAGTAGCTTCTATGAAATGATAAAAAAAAAATCAGCTTTTCACCCACTGCGCTCCATGAACTACTCAGAACTATGTCAGCTATAATTTCTTCTCCTATGTCATTATAATGCTTTTCTAACAAGGCCACTACTTCTGGCTTAAAACTGGGAATTGATGAGAGTTATGAATTTGTGAGTGTTTTACCAAAATTTAGTGGATCAATAAAACGACCACCTGCCAGCCCATTATTCATAGTAGTCAGCATTCATGTGGCTGTAATAGTGCTTCTACCAATGCTGAATCCACGCTAACAATGAATTAATAATAAATTTGTGCTGACAAAATACAGAAAGAAATGTTTGGTGAAGGATTTTTTAAGGTCTTTGCAGAAACAGGAAGACATGAAATAGGAGAAAATTTGGAAAGAAAGCGCAAAGAAAGGATTTGGAGAAGAAATGTAGCAAAGGAATTTAGTGTCCTGGGTGGCACATTCATTTGACATCTCCTCCCACTGCTTATAAGTGACTGGGATTGCTAAATGACAGCTTGTAAACTATCAAACCTTGAACAACTACTCAGTTTGCAAGCTATTAAGCAGCCATAGTTTTTTACACAGTCTAGAAAGTGTATGTAACACTTTTAGTTCTGTAAAGGTGGTTTACTTTTAAAAACCCTTGTCAGCATGCCAGACAGCTTCTAGACTTTTCTTCTCCTGTACTGTAATAATGTTTTTTGGTACTTTTCCGTTATTGGGGCAACAGTCATAATGAGCGTTTGTAATCCTAGTGCTCATTATAACGTTGATCGTTCAGCTGCTGCTGAAGTGGGTACCGCACACACTTATTTTCCATTTCATTAAGTGTGGTCGATCACTTGTAATAAATAACAACAATCATTTGACTTGTAGACTTGTTTTACTCTGAATAATGCATGCCGACAGGGTTTAATAAGATGTGAATTAGCATGCATTATTCGGAGAAAAACAAGTGTATAACTCAAATGATTGTCATTATTTATTAAAAGTGATCGACCACACTTTTCTCCTAAAACTGCCAGTTGTAGGGAATGAGGAGGGGTTTGAGCCGACAGCAAGAGAGAGTTGAGCGTTAGATGTACATGGGACACACGTTAATCACATTGTGTGAAATAGCAGTTAAATGCCATGGTCACACTTTGAAACAGGGTAAAATGGAGAATTTAAAAAAATGCTTGCACATATCTTTTTTTTTAATGGAAACCATGGTCTCGATAGTCAACCCCCCCCCCAAAAAAAATGTAAATAAATAGACTGTAGTGGTGTTAGTGGTCTTTAATTAACATATACCTGTAAGGCACTGGCTTTTCAACATCCATAGAAGAGAGTGTGCATGCGTGTGTGTGGTATGAATGAGTCATAATATTTTCTCTTTATGAACTATTAACATTTTCTTAAACTTGAATTTCTGCACTTTGTAACCAGTTGATATGTTTAGGCACTCCCACGGTGCTTCATTTCTTTCCCATTTGGCTGATGAACATCACTTTTCATTTCCCTCTACTTAGTCCGAGACTGTCCTGTGAAAACGAAACTAAATCAGGAAGGACTTGTTGCCCGATAATGGAAAAGTACCTGTTTTTCTAGCAGGGCCACAACTCCTTGTCCATCCCAGAATGAATAGAGAGTTATGAAATGAATTGCACATGCAATGTTGTCATTTCAAACAATATTTAATGATATATAGTCCAAAAATTAATAAGATTTAAAGAAATGGCAGCCCCCTAAGGGACAATAGCAGTAGCAAGTATAAAACTTAGTAAATATAAATATTTTATACCATATTTGCTAAGTTGCTGTAAATATTTGCCTTTTTACTTAAACAAACACCTTATGGATTAAACAATTAATAGGATTCATGCTAGCCTGTGTTGGGAAGCCCTCCTTGAGCTGTTTGGAATATTCAAATAAGGGACTCACCCCAAGCCCTGGTATTTGTCTACGTATTTCCCTACCTGTTCTTTTTCCACCACTCAGCACCTTTGGAACCTCCACCCATGGTCTCAGAATGCCTTTAAATGACAGAGCTGTACCTGGTATGACATCAGGACAAGAATGTTTGTCATCTTAACAGGCTTGAGTAAACTTTAAAGAAAAAATGTAAAAACTTCTACAAGGCATCTTATTCCTCCTGCTGAGTGAGAATTGGAACATTCTCCTAGATCTAGAAGTAAAAGTGATATCTTCTGAGCTTAACCCTTGTACTCTTTTATATATGTCACATTAACCTCTTGGTTACAGGTTGGATACCGGACCCAGCTCAAGCAATGTAGATCACTTGTGTTGTTCAAAGCTATTTGAGGAGGATGCATACAGAAAACAATTGAATGTACACGTGAAATTGTTTACCTACTTTCAAATTATAGTACAAGTACTCTAATGGCCTCATTATTTCTGTTTATGAAAAACAATATCTCTTTTATTTTCCCAGCTTTCCAGCTAGCAAGAGAAACAAAATTGTTACTACCTCCATGAAGTTTGGTTAAAAAATCAGTATAGGGATTTTAATTTCCTTGTAGGACCTGAATAACATAATAGGAGAGGTTTCTCAATGCAGAGCAGAAGTGCATGAAAATGTATTATTCTGTTCTGGTTGTTTGTGATGACCAGTCAAAAGAGTGAGACCAAGGTAATGGTTTGGCCAGGTCTCTTCATAGACTACCTGAGTTCATTTCATGCCTGACAAAATACTGTTATGAACACACATTAATAATGAGGTCTGTTATCAGAAGTATACTCATCCTGCGTGATGTAAGTGGGATGAGATATTGTGAGAGATGCCCAAATACAGTAGTTACACACAGAGAGGGACATTGACTCTAGAAACATATGCATTTCTTGTGTTGTTATTCTCAGAAATGTATGTATTTATCTGATTAGGTCCGTATTTGTTAGTTTAGGATTAGACAGCAATGTGTATGTAGTTAAAGTGCTTTTTAAAGAGCAGTAGTCAACCTCCCCCAAATATAAGACCAAAGTGGTGTTCTATTCTATCTTAAGCAGAACATGTCTACTTTAAACCAGCAAATGACTTTTGCATGTTATAAGAGTTTGGGAAGATTAAAACCCTTCTGTCAAATAAAAAAACACACTTGCTACATCAGCTTCCTCTCTTAGCCTCAGTAATTTCTAACTCAGTCACTGTGGCCATCTTTTTTCAGGAGAAATGCCTCCCACCCCTAACCTTGCCAACTCAAACATATCTGTACTCTTGTCCCTGGAATAATAACAGGTGCTATCACACAGACCTTAAAGCTATATACATAAAATTCCAAAGCCTTTGCAACAAAATGCTCTGACACTGAAACTTGCTTTACCATCATTTGAAAGATGCTGTAGTTCTATCTCAGAATATAACCGATTTTGTTGTGACCTGTAGAGCTGGGCCACAGACATGTTGGGTTTTTGATGTAGTGTACAAAACTAATCCCACCTCTTTCTCCATCATCTGTGTCTCCCTGCAGTTCCAGTCATTAACTCTTTAATGATTTCCACAACTGAACATACTTATATCCATCGCTACAGCATTCATTTATATACTTCCAGATGAAAGCTGACATATGCCTGAAGACACATTCCGCTGGCTTTAGTCATATCTGAAATACTACCTGTAAGAGACTTCAGCATTGATTACAGCACCTTAGTAAACAACTACACCCTCCTAATTATGCACCTGTATAATCCTGTCTAGTTAGTTATCAACTCTGGTTGCACAGAAAACTAAATGGGGAAAACACTATCTTAAAACTGGAACTTTGTTTCTGTTATGAAGAAAACGAGGGGTATGGTGTCATAATGGATAACAAAAGCAATCACCTTCCAGTTCTCACCTGCAGCAACTTGCCATTGTCCATTATTTTACTAAATTCTCCAAATACAAAATGGTTCGGTCGTCACCTGTTTAACTCCAAACTGGGTCAAGTGGACTGGCCTTCGATCTCTAGATGCTTGATCTTCAACTCAGTCTTTCTCTCAATGCAGATTACCCTGACACCTCTATGCCACACCTCATTAGAGCTCATGTAGTTCCCTTAATCTCCCCTGTTGTAAAACAAACCATGAGCCACTGTCATTTTGTTAGGTCACTAAATCTCTTGATTATTTAAAATAAAACAGAACACTGGAGAACAAAGTGATTTTTTTGATAGTTTGGCTCATTGGCATACATGATAAAGCCATGACTGTGATCCAGATGAAAAGAATTGATCAAGCAATTCAAATTCTGTAATGACCATAAGTGGGAGAGTTGGAAAAAGATGTTAACACAAGTGCCCCCTATCCTGAGAGAGGGAGATGACTAGGTCCATTGCTATATTTACACCTGTAAGAGGCTGTATGTATCCCTACACAGCAGTAACATTTTAGCACTCACCATGCAGCGTACTATGTAGCCACAGCTAGGTATGAGCAGTGATATTATAGAGGTCAGTTTTATTTATTTATTTATTTGACATAATTAAATAAATAAACAAAAGGTCAGTTTCCTAAAAACACAGATGAGACTCGCCACAGCAGAAGTATGAAAATAAATCCTTTAGCGCTTTCACGTCCAAATGATGCTTCTACAGACTTTAATAACTACACAAAAGCACATCCATTTAAATAGTACTGCCTATAAATTTGACTCAATCACATTAAATCCATTTCCTAATTAACTAAACTAATTAAAACATTTAAAGACATATACACTTAGGAGCCAACAAATGAAATAAAAATTCCTGTGTGTTCATATGCATATGTCTGAGAGATAATATATACACTAATATATATGTTATATATGTATAAAAAGATACCTAAACAAAAAAGTCTTAGTGAAACACTAGAACCAATATAAAAAATTATGAATAAAACATTAATATAAAAGTCATAAATAAAACATTTGCACTTTAAAATCAATGTAAATAGAGGTGTGCTGCTAGGAAAGGCTTCAGAGTCACCTTTTCATTTAATCCATGCCCCCTGTGACTCTGGAGTTTTAATATCCACCTATTTTCACTTTCCTCAGTATGGTTCCTAATGTCACCTAGTCTATCTGTTTTATTTATTAACTCTAAGACATTACATTTAAACTTATGTAATGTTCCTACATCTAAGACATGTCTGGCTAGTGCATTGTGGTCATCCTCCCTATTGATCGCATATGCATGCTCTCTAACACGTTCACGAAGGCTTCTATTAGTTTTGCCTATATAAAAAGACTGACATGTCTGACAGACTGCAAGATAAACCAAGTCCCTAGATTTGCAGTCAGCATAGAAATTAAATCTATATTTATATCCTGTGTCAGGTTATATAAAATGATTATTGCAAGACATATAAAGGCGTTGATTGCATCCTCTGCATGGAAAAGTGCCTTGTCTGACGGATAAGATAAGCACTTTTTTGTTGTCCTCATAGCACAATAGCCTCTTTAATGACTTGGTATTCCTATATGAAAAACTAGGTTGTTGGCCTACTAACTCTACAACCCTATCATCAGTAGTTAGAATATTCCAATTCTTACTAATAATATTTGTAACCTTCAGATTTTTGTTAGACTAGGGAATTACCGTCATGTTCCTCTTCATTCACTGACCATTGTTGTTAGTACTTCCTATGCTCCCTCTTTTCCTATGCAGAAAGGGTTTCCCTTCACCTTGTCTCATAGCAGTATTAACTTGATATACATTTGCTACTTCTTTCTTGCTGTATCCTCTCAATGAAAAATTCCCGGCTAACATATTTTGCTTCATTCTGTAGTTTTCATCATCAGTAGTAAGCCGTGACATCCTAAGTGTCTGACTCTTTACAATATTATGATAAATATGTTGGGGATGCATACTACTGTGATGTAGAATGCTATTCCTCCAGTAAGATTTCCTATATATTTCAGAATGTACCATATTGCCTTCTTTGTTTATTTGTGTATCTAAAAATTCTATTTTAACATCAGAACTTTTAACTTCAAATCTCAGAAAGTCAGTGGTGCCATTTATATAATTAATGAACTCACATAGCTCCATTTCAGTGCCAGCCCATGTAAAGAAAACATCGTCCACAAAACTCTTATAAAACTTGATTTGGTCACTATATAGGGTGTTAGCCATGATGTAATTCCTCTCCCAATATGCTAACACAAGGTTAGCATATGAGTTTGCACAAGGGGTGCCCATGGCTATCTCTTTTTTCTGTAAATAGTATGTGCCATCATATAAAAAAACATGGTTGTTCAATACCAGTTCTAATAATGCTAAAATTCTAATAATTATATTCCTGGAGATTCCTTCTTCAGTTAGAATCAGTCTTACAAACTCCATGCCAGTGTCATTCGGGATCTAAGTAAACAATGACACTATGTCCAAAGTAACTAACAGGTCATTACTTATCATTACTTATATACATTTCAGGCCAATAGTGGACAGGAATAAGTTGATATTGAAAGACAGTCAGGAGTTCTTGGAGAGTTATGGCAGATATGTGTCTTCAAACAATATAAGTAATGACCTGTTAGTTACTTTGGATGTAGTGTCATTGTTTACTTTGATCCTGAATGACACTGGCATGGAGTTTGTAAGACTGATTCTAATTGAAGAAGGAATCTCCAGGAATATAATTATTAGAATTTTAGCATTATAAGAACTGGTATTGAACAACAATGTTTTTTTATATGATGGCACATACTATTTACAGAAAAAAGGGGCATGGGAACCCCTTGTGCAAACTCATATGCTAACCTTGTGTTAGCATATTGGGAGAGGAATTACATCATGGCTAACACCCTATATAGTGACCAAATCAAGTTTTATAAGCATTTTGTGGACGATGTTGTCTTTACATGGGCTGGCACTCACTGACTTTCTGAGATTTGAAGTTAAAAGTTCTGATGTTAAAATAGAATTTTTAGATACACAAATAAACAAAGAAGGCAATATGGTACATTCTGAAATATATAGGAAATCTTGTTGGAGGAATAGCATTCCACATTGCAGTAGTATGCATCCCCAACATATTTATCATAATATTGTAAAGAGTCAGACACTTAGGATGTCGCGGCTTACTACTGATGATGAAAACTACAGATTGAAGCAAGATATGTTAGCCGGGGATTTTTCATCGAGAGGATACACCAAGAAAGAAGTAGCAAATGTATATCAAGTTAATACTACTATGAGACAAGGTGAAGGGAAACCCTTTCTGCATAGGAAAAGAGGGAGCATAGGAAGTACTAACAACATTGGTCAGCGAATGAAGAGGAACATGACGGTAATTCCCTAGTCTAACAAAAATCTAAAGGTTACAAATATTATTAGTAAGAAATGGAATATCCTAACTACTGATGATAGGATTGTAGAGTTAGTAGGCCAACAACCTAGTTTTTCATATAGGAATACCAAGTCATTAAAGAGGCTATCGTGCTATGAGGACAACAAAAAAGTGCCTATCTTATCCCTTAGACAAGGCACTTTTCCATGCAGAGGATGCAATCAATGCCTTTATATGTCTTGCAATAATCATTTTATACACCCTGACACAGGATATGAATATAGATTTCATTTCTATGCTGACTGCAAATCTAGGGACTTAGTTTATCTTGCAGTCTGTCAGACATGTCAGTCTTTTTATATAGGCAAAACTAATAGAAGCCTTCGTGAACGTGTTAGAGAGCATGCATATGTGTTCAATAGGGAGGATGACCGCAATGCACTAGCCAAACATGTCTTAGATGTAGGAACATTACATAAGTTTAAATTTAATGTCTTAGAGTTAATAAATAAAACAGATAGATTAGGTGGCATTAGGAACCATACTGAGGAAAGTGAAAATAGGTGGATATTAAAACTCCAGAGTCACAGGGGGCATGGATTAAATTAAAAGGTGACTCTGAAGCCTTTCCTAGCAGCACACCCCTATTTACATTGATTTTGAAGTGTAAATGTTTTATTTATGACTTTTATATTAATGTTTTATTCATGATTTTTTATATTGGTTCTAGTGTTTCACTAAGACTTTTTTGTTTAGGTATCTTTTTATATATATATATATATAAAACATATATATTAGTGTATATATTATCTCTCAGACATATGCATATGAACACACAGGAATTTTTATTTCATTTGTTGTTTCCTAAGTGTATATGTCTTTACATGTTCTAATTAGTTTAGTTAATTAGGAAATGGATTTAATGTGATTGAGTCAAATTTATAGGCAGTACTATTTAAATGGATGTGCTTTTGTGTAGTTATTAAAGTCTGAAGAAGCGTCATTTAGACGTGAAAGCACTTACTTTTACTGCAGCTATTAAAGGATTTATTTTCATACTTCTGCTGTGGCGAGTCTCATCTGTGTTTTTAGAAATTTGATTTTGTTCTGTAGAGGCTCCCTATCCAGGACTGTTTGTTGGTTTTATACAAAAGGTCAGTTTTATTTATTTATTTGACATAAATAAATAAATAAATAAATAAAATACTATGTAGCCACAGCTAGGCATGAGCAGCGATATATGGCGGTCAGTTTTATGAGCTGCACCCAGCAGTTATAGCAATGGTCTAGGTCTAGTGTCCAACAAAAATGCCCCAGATGGCTGCATGAATATTTATTTATTTATTTATTTGCTTTTGTTAATTAGGAAAGTCCACGTGGCTGAAATGAGCCCATTTTTAGTGGAGGCCTGGGGAGAAAAGCTCCATAAACAAAGTACAAGATGATAGATATTAGTTAAACAAGGATTTACAAAGAATCAAAACAAAAAATTCACTTGGAACGTTATACAATTATGTGGCTAAAAAGATTTGAAGACTTTTTTGACTCATGGGACAGTAAACAATAAGAAACAAAAAGAATTGAACAGACAAGACATGCAGACTGCGCACTTATAGTTTTACAATTATTATTATGCCAGGTGAGGATAAATGAGCTAGAAGGTGCTTTTCTTGGGTGACACTTAAGTTGTGAGAATAATGATTATTATGGGAACTGATGGAATCAAACAGGTTGTGTAGGACTGGAAGATAGTGCATGAGCAACTGTCAACTTTCTATGGCTAATTCTTACTCTGTGAGACAAACATCTGGGCTAATCTGTTCTTGCCATAGTAAAGAAATGAAAGGGCAACGTAATAACTGTTTGTCAGCAAGGTGAGCACAAAGAAAATATAAAAAAGTGAAATTTTTTCTTGTCATATGAAAAAGAGATTATTTTACTATACACCAAGATCGTCATAAGTAGCGCTAAGCAGGGATATGTAGACTGCTGCACCAGAGCCATTCCAAACACTCTCTTCCTTCTGTGAACTTTAACTCATGCGTGATTATCACAGCTTTTGGTGAATGTTTCCTAAGTGTTTTCCTAAAGCTAACATATCCCTACCATAAAATCCTTCATGCGTTCCTTACTTACACTTCAGTCAAATTTACATAAATCCTGTCTATATCGCCTTTATGTAGATGGTGATATTTAAATTTTTACCCAGCTTTCCTACATCTGATGGTAATTTCTTAAATTAGTTGTTGACTCTGTCACTCACATTGCATACATCACAATCAACTGTTGTCTTTCAGAAAACTATGACCCAGCAATCAGGAATGCAATCAGAATCAGTGCATTCACACGCAGGTCAGTTTTTACAGTTTCCACACAAATGCATTGCTTGTCTCTTTTAAAATTACTTGAAAAATGTGTACACTTAAAACTTCTAATTCATCACTTGCTGCAAATGCTGCTTTCATTCTTTAAGCGTGAATTTTGTCCATGTCACAGTAATGTATATGAACTGATGAGTTTTACAACCTACCATACAATCAAACTGAACCTTGGGAAAACTACAGATAGCAGGCCTCTGACATTGGCAGCCATGGACATCAACTGCGCTGACTATGCACTCATAGTATCTCCTTATACTCTGTCAAATGGTTTCAAAACTTCCTAGGGTAGAACTTGTAATCAAGAAAGTGAATGCCTTTTGTCTCCACAACACAATGTTCTACAAAGCAAAAATTAGTTATCTATATTTTGTCCCCTTCCCTTCACTGATTTTATAAACCAGCTGAAACAGGACTATGGAGATGATATAAATATGTGATAAGCAGATGGCTGTACCATCTATTTCACCTTTTCTGGCACTACCTCAACGTTTAACCAAATTTAGCTCTGAGCAAAGAATGTTTTGCTATGCATCAGCAGAAACAAGACAATAAAGTTCTTCAAATACTGTTTCTGGTGGCTTAGAGTATGCTATTCATACTGACTTTAAATACAAAATAAAAATTGATAAGGAAGGAGAATTCAGTTTTTGAGATTGAGAAATCCCAGTCCAAACTAAAACTGTCTCTAGCATATCTGATTGGACTTCTTAACACCTAGTTAGAAAAGCAAGATGTAGTTCTTTTTTCTACCACATGGCATTTTTAGTGGGTATGATGAGATCTTGGTTTTCTTATGTAAAGTGAAGCAGTCATACAACAGCACCCACCTCTCATTTATTACCCTATGCAACAAAATGCTTAACAAAATTAGTGTAACCAAACTAGAAGGTCTAACCCTAGATCAAAGACTAAAATGTGATGTTCATATTATTAATATCTTCTCTCAGACTAACCAAAAGTTTTATTTCCCTTAACATGTCACATTCATGTTGGCAGATTTATACTCTTGTTAGGGTTTGCCTCATTCTTTCCCTATCAATAGCACCAGTATATTTACAACATTCCAGGCTTTCCCTTATACCATACTGAACTATGCCCAAATACAATCATAGCACACTTCCCCTATATGTTGCACTGCTGGATTATGTCACTCTTAAATATAAACTGGCTTGAGGAGAAAACCTGTCTCTTACTTTCACACTACTTATGCTCTGATCGATGCATCATCCTGTAATTGTATGTCTCCAGGAAGCTCTGCTTCACTACAGAAAATAGTTGTGTTATTCCTTCTATGTGTAGGAATGATGATGAGTCCTCATTCTCGTTGGTTTCTAAAGTATGGAACAAACATCACACTTTAATGCGACTAATGTAATCATCCCTTTTCAGTCATTTTCTAAAGACCTGTTTCGACTCAATGTCACTCTGACTTTTCTACCTCTATTCAATTCCTGTGCCTAACCTCTACACAACACGCTCCTGTTCAAAGGCATCTCAGCCTTATGCATTAGACGTCTTCCCCACTCCTAGTAACCCCTCACTCCACTGTTCCCCTAGTTTGATTCTCTACGTGTACTTGAAGAGATCTGATAAGTTCCTCAGTGCTTCATATTCCTTTACTGATGCCCCCCCCCCTTTTTTATTAGTTTCACTTTCAGTTGGGTCTGTTGAACTGTGAGGTCAGATAAATCAAATCAATTAAATTGATAAAACCAGTCGAAGGCTACTGGTCAGAACACATGTCCATCCTGACCTTTTAACATTTGCACCCAGCATGTCTCTAGACTTAAATATGTGAAAACTTCAACTGGTATTAGCATATGTTAATAGAGATTTAACTTACTGACACCTATTTAGAAAAGCAAGGTATACTTCTCTTTTTGTTCCAGTGAATGTCCTTTTTAGTTTTACTGAAGCAGTCCTGGTGTTGGTATGCAAGCCTAAGCAGTTACACAGTTAGCCATCGTTTGAAGCTTTACTTACATAGTTAGCCATCGTTTGAAGCTTTACTTACATAGATAGCCATCATTTGAAACTGTACTTACATAGTTAGGCATCGTTTGAAGCTTTACTTACATAGTTAGCCATCATTTGAAGCTTTACTTAAATAGTTAGCCATCATTTGAATCTTTACTTACATAGTTAGTCATTGTCTGAAGCTTTACTTATATATTTAGCCATCATTTGAAGCTTTACTTATATAGTTAGCCATCATTTGAAGCTTTATTTACATAGTTAGCCATCTGAAAGAATTTTAGTATACACAGTCTTTTCAAACTATTGCTAGCATGATTATTAGCTTGAATAAAAGCTGCAAGAATGATATGAAATATAAAGGGTTAATTTATAAAATGCAGAAAAAATAGTAAGTGTGCTGGCAAGTATATATAGCTTAGTTAGATTTTTTGGCATCCATGTAAAGGAGTATGTTATTGAGAAACAAAGTCTGTAAAAATAACTGCGCAGATGGCAGCTGGAAGGACATCAGTGAAGTAAAGAGATGTAACATCAAGTTTCAGATAGTGCTGGAACACCAAGTTTCAGAAAATGCAAGACTGAGTTTCCATGAATCATCAAACTACAAATAACCAAGGATAAGGGAACAAAGGACAAAGAAAGAACTGTTATACATCAGACTCTCAGAAAAAATATCAGACCTTTTGGGTATAAAAATGAGTGTGTGTAAACAAGCTTTGGGTATTTGCCATAGAGAGCTGACAGCATCTGCTTTACATGCTTGTAGATCTGAAAAGAAAAATGTAATAGTAAAGCATATTAACTGAAACAGTTATCTTCGTGTATTTATTGCACTCAGTACAATACAGTACTAAGACTAGTTGATTACAATAAATAGTTAAATGAGACAAAAGGAGTTGCAAATAAATGCCAAACTTTATTGGCAACGGTTAAGCACTTTCTTCTCCTTCAATAGACTTCATCAGAACAAATTTCATTACAAACCCAGCCCTTAAATACCCTTGCTTAATGATGTCACATGAATCACTTAATTACACCTTAAAAACACACTACATAATTTATCAAAAAATAAGTAAGCAAATAAATAAATGAATGAAACTCACTCATATTGTGTTTGACTGACATTGTAAAACATTTAAAACATTAAAACACATCTCATATTTAATTTAATTGTGCCTTATAGGACACTTCAAACCATCTAGCCCATAATATGTTTTAATTTTAAAATATATGCAATATTAACTGTCTCATTTAATCCAAGAAATTGGGTGGCATCCAACCTTAACTGCCATCTCAATTCACTTGCATCCAAGTGCAAGTCTACTGTTTTACCCTGAGGTTCCTTAACTATATGATCAATAGCCAAAAACTTAAATGAGTGTGTCCCATTGTCTTTAATATGTCTAAATAAAGTGTTAGTAATTTTTCTTTTCTTTATGTCATAAAGATGTTCACTGATGCATGTCTTAAATGCTCTGGAGGTCTTTCCTACATAAAATGCCAAACATTTTTGACATTTAGCCAAATAAACCACATTAACACTACTACAATTGTAATGTCCTTTTATAGAGATAGAATATTTTTTATTCAATTTAAACTGCTTTCCTGTTTCAAAGATGTGGCAACAATAATTGCACTTTCCACATTTTGTATTACCTTTAGCTCTATTTGAAAGGCCATGTGCATTTTCATTATGCTCAAACATGTTTTTAAGGGACCTATCCTACCTATATACAATAGTAGGGGGACACTTTCCAACTTTTGTCCCTACATTCAGGTCAAAAGCCAGGATTTCTCATTTATTGACAACCGTCTTGGTGATACCCCCAGAATCCAGGTTAAAAGTAGTTATAAACCTGAATCCCGCTTCATTTCCCCTGAATCTGTGATTAACAACCAGTTCACTTTTCGGCCTATGAGGCCCACCCAAAATTGGTACATAAATACTTTTGTACCTTTTACCTATCACGTCCTTGGATAATTATTCCAATTTCCTGGATTAAATGAGGCAGTTAATATTGCATGTATTTTAAAATTAAAACATATTATGGGCTAGATGGTTTGAAGTGTCCTATAAGGCACAATTAAATTAAATATGAGATGCCTTTTAATGTTTTAAATGTTTTACAATGTCAGTGAAACACAATATATGTTTCATTCATTTATGTATTTACTTATTTTTTTTTGATAAAATATATAGTGTGTTTTTAAGGTGTAATTAAGTGATTCATGTGACATCATTAAGCAAGGGTATTTAAGGGCTGGATTTGTAATGAAATTTGTTCTGATGAAGTCTCTTGAAGGAGAAGAAAGCACTTAACCATTACCAATAAAGTCTGGCATTTATTTGCAACTCCTTTTGTCTCACCTGATTTGGAGCTGTGAGCTGTTGTGGTTTGAAGGTTCTGAAGTTTGAATTTGTGGTGGAAATAGTTAAATGAACTGTGGTATGTATGCATGTAAACGCAAGTAACAGCAAGAATCAAACAGGAAGACTTCATATAATTATTCACCATCATTTGAAGCTTTACTTATATAATTAGCCATCATTTGAAGCTTTACTTACATAGTTAGCCATTGTTTGAAGCTTTACTTACATAGTTAGCCATCATTTGAAGCTGTACTTATATAGTTAGCCATGGTTTGAAGCTTTACTTATATAGTTAGCCATCATTTGAAGCTTTACTTACATAGTAACCATGGTTTGAAGCTTTACTTATGTTAATGAACGCTCCTTCATCCTCATACAACCTAAGAAAAAAACTGTCCTGGTTAGTTTTAACCTTTCAAAACATGTTAGACATCATTTTATCTAGTTTCCATTAGCTTGTTTCTGAATTCTAAACATTGGCTTTTTAATTTCTTGTAGTGTAAAATTGAAGACTATAACATTTAGATGAGATCTGATGAGATTGATAGACAGATCTAATATAAATTGGTACTTCTTGAACTCAGTAATTAAACTAGGTTTCCTTTAAAGTCAATGGGGGTGCCAAAGTCTTAGGCACCATTTATTTGTATACATAAACGTAAGTATTAATTACCCCTGATAGTGATAAGTAACCACATTTTATGTCTAGATGATCCCCCCTCAGCTGTAGTTTTGGATTTATTGACATTAATGTCAAGATGCCACATCATTCAGCCTTTTCCAAATTAGATTTTAGATCTCCTCTGTCATTTGCACTAAATGAGGTTTGTTAACAATCCAATTTCTCCAGGGACAGCTTCTCGTGTGAGTCAGGTAGGAATAGTAATGGGAATTAAGACAGTAGTGGAAGAAAGTTAGTGAGGTGGGGATGAAAGGGCTAAATTGGAAAAGTAGGAGGCTTGGGGAAAATGGGGTATGTTTAAGGAAGAGCTTAATGGGATTTTGTGTGAATATAACTGGGTAAGGATCACATTTTGTTGTCAACTTGCTAGGGCAAGTACTGCATCCAAGATAACCAGTAGGTACTTCTCGTGGAGTTAGGCCTCAGGTTAACAATGGCTGGTATGGGGGAGTAAGTTAAGTGACTGTATTACATAGATATAGATATAGATATAGATATTGTTTTTGTGTGCATGCTCTTTTGGTTGCCAGTGTGTTGTGGGTCATGCTGGTATGGTCTCAACTGTAGTATAACTTCCAGGAGAAAGGAATAGGTTAGAAGGACTGTGATAGTATAGCTGTACAGTAGGTACAGTTTAGGAGTTGAAGGGAACTTTTGTTAGATGGTTCAGTAACCTCCTGAAGTTCTTCATCCAACTGTAGTGGTAGTTGTTTGTTTCACTGAATTATATGAGGTATTTGCATGTGGTTGCTGTAAAGGATTGGTGTCGTAGTTGTTCATGGATTTTGGTTTATGGCAGTTCTTTTACTTGCCCCTTTTGTGGAAGGAATCTCAAGTCATGTGTAGACTGATGGCTGCTGTGTTTACTTTGTCCCATGGCAGGTTCTTTCTGTTGGTCTTGCTGTGAGTTCAGGGCTCCTTTTATTAGGATTGTGGTCTGGCATAATGATAAAGATGGTTGCTTCATAGATACATGCTACAGGGTTTGATTCTGCTTTTCTTTTGTGAGAGATTTTTTTTCCCTCTCCTTGGTACCAAACTTTAGTGGTGGTGGAGTAGCGGCTTTTTTACAGAAAAGCATAGTAAATCAGCTGAAAGCATGCATCAGGAATGAAAAAAAAGGGCATTCTTGTCCACTGATGTCATAACAACATAATATAATGGGTGGAATGTGGACAAGAGAGGGGCAGGAATGGGCAGGGTTACTAGTGGTGTATGGTATGTGGCCTTACTCCAGTTTTAGCCACAATGAATGATGGCAACCCTAGTATTTAAAATTGGTTCATCCATACCTTATTGTACTGCCTGACTGTGCATAGGACTATTTGTAGTGAGGGTTACTACATTAATATTTACATTTGGCTCTTTACTATTGCTAATATAACATTTTCATAAGTTTAAGCATTCAGCTCACATTCTTATACATGGAGGTGTTTATCTTTGTTCGATTGAAGAGGCAAGTTGAGGTAAAGGATCCATTTTATGTTATGTCAATGGTTGCTCTACCAAATTACTGTTTCTTTTGAAATTGGATTTTATGACATTTAACTGTGGGTTTTTGGTCCTAATGTCTCCTGTTTAATAAAGGATCTCCCTCTCTTCTTTAAGTTATGAAGTTTCTGTTCTAATGCAGCAGTTATCCCTCTGAGCTTTTAAAGATTAATTTTATTTCTTGTTGTTATACTTATGGAGATTCTGAATGAATCCTTATCTCCCAGGCTTTGAAGCCCAGAAAAGTTGTAGCACTTGCTACTTTTCCTGCCTGCTGCTTTGAGTATCCCTTTGCTGGGCTGCTGAAACATTCAAGTTTCTGAAGGTGATTAACTTTTATTTTATGCCGTGAACTTTGTGTGAACATTGCATGCTTTGTGTGATCGGTACTTGCACTTATAGTTGCAAATTTATTTTGCCGGGTTAGCTGGTTGGATACAGATATTGGTTGTGGTGTGTTGCATCATTTTCTGGCCTCTGTCTTGGTGTGGGTCATGTCCCTTCATTTGCAGATTTGAATTGTGCAGTCTTTTGCATGGAGATGTGGAGGGAAGTTCAGGAGTATTTTCCTTGTGTTGAGGATGATAATTGGTTTGCGTGGTGTGGTTGAGCATTTTTCTTGTGGGGCTGCCTATGGTCATGGATGTTGGTCACTGTAGCATGTGGTGTGGTTTTCTAGTGGGTCAGTGAGGTCCTTGGGAATGGTGTGCAGTTGAATTCAGGGTGCATATCCTTTAGAGGGGCTTGCTAGCACAAAACCTCTTATTCCAGCATCATTTTGGGTTTTGCAGCAATGAAATCTGTCCCTACTTTTGATTTTCTCTGGTGGTATGTGGTTTGTTGGAGAAGCAGTTTCTGAGCCTGTTCACAGGCTGGGAAGCATCTGCAAGTAACTGTTCATTGCTGTGCATGTGTGGTTACAGCTGGAGCCACTTAACTGTTGAACTGGTGGTGCTGCTTGAGTCTGTACTTCTCAGCTGTACAGATTTCCACAGCATGTTCAGATTTTGGCTTTTATTTTGATCTGATCCTCATAAAATGTGTGGGTCTCTGGAAGGTCACTGAAGACTGGAATGGAGTTTAGATTACAGATCCTTCAGAAAAGTGGGCTAATACACAGCCTCTTATGCCAGCAACTTTCTAGGTTATAAGAGCCATACCAAATTTGTCCCTAATTTTGGATCTTTGCTTCTCATCATTTCGGCTTTGTCCAGATTTATTGAGCTGAGTTTCACAGCCATGCTTGGGTATAGCTGTTAGCTAGTTAGGTTGTGAGGTGGTTTAATGGTTATGCTGTTTGTCTCATAGACACAGGGTTGTGAAGTTCCCAGTTGTGTAAGAGGTGAGAGGTATGGCAGGGACTGCAGGGAACAAGTCAGTTGAAGTGAGATATTTGAGTTGGGTAGTGGTTTGGTGGCATACCTATTTTAACAGGCATTGCAGCTACATAGGAGTGTTTTTTTTGTCTCTCTAACCATATGGCATTCTGATTTTCATAAGAGCAATGTGCTTAATTTGTTTGTTTCTTTTGCAGATGGTAGAGGTACATAATTTGAGACAGAGATGACAAAAGTACAGAGTTTGCATAAGCTGGTGACCTGAAGGAAGTGAACTCAACAGGTGATATATGCTGCTGCGGTGGATGTTCCAGACATTGGAGTGGAATGCAGCAAGGTCACAAGTAATGATACAATTTTAGGTGCTCATTTAGGCAAGTCAGAGTTTGTATGGTTCGGGATTAGTGTGGGGACAAGTATGGTTGAAGTATATCAGGGGCACAGTGAAGCAGGTGTTTAGGTTTAATTATGGGGAGTTTGGGGTAGTCCATAAGTGAGGTGAAGTTGCAACAACTGAGGCTGGGTTGGTTTTGGGATCTGGCCAAGTCATTGGTTAGCTATGCAAGCCCAGGGGCAAGGAAGGGAGGGGTCTTTTAACCCCATTCACCTACCACTTTTAGTTAAAAGAAAGGCCCAGAATGGGGGAGTATGTTGATAATTTGAATTAATTGATGTGGCTTTGGTTCAGCATCTGATGGAATAAGGAAATATAAACAGTAAAGCCTTTGGTGGCTTTAGTGGCCTTGTGGCTAAAGAGAAAGGGCAACTGGGTGTTAAGCTTCATTAGGTGCTAGGTTTCATTGATTAGATAGTTGTTTGGTTGGAGAAGAATACTGTCTTGGCCTTGCCAATATTGGCTTATTTTCTCTTGATCTGAGATGCACAGCATTCTTGGGTGGGTGATGCCTGATTGTAATATGATCAAAGGTGTAAGTAGTCGATCAGTCACTGTGTGGGATGTGAGACATAAGGACATTTGACTTTGTTAATGGGGTATGACAGGAGTATGTTTTGTGCTGTGTAGGTTTTTGTACATTTGTTCGAAGTGTGTGGGTATGTTTTCAGCTGTGCAAGTGACTGATAGGAAGGCATTTGGTTAATTTCAGGTTGCAACAGCCTGAATTGGGTAGGTTAACTTCATAGTTTCCTGGATTTCAGGGTAACTGGGGTAAAGGGAATTTTGGAGGTGGAATAGGAGGGTGTCTTTTCATGGGTCAAAGGGAAGACCGGAAATGCATTTTCCCATTGACGTATGGTTATTGTGGCAACTGCTCATGCTATTTCCTGATTAAGCAGCTGCATATGAATTAATAGATGGATTTTCTTAGGGATTTTCTATTGAATCAAGGGTGGGAGGTGTCAATTTGTTGGAATATTTGTCCCTTATGGAGGAAGGAAGAGACTGTGCAAGGCTTGGTGGAGTAGGAAAGGCAGGCGGGTAGGTTATTTGAATCATTTGATATTCTTTCATTTGGGCTGTAGGAGGTGGTATATTATATGGATGACTTTTAAGAGTAGGTGAAGGGTTTGATGGAGCATTGTAGGTGTACGGGTGTTTTGGGAGATATGGGAGGAACAGGATGTTCAGTGGTTAGGCAAAAGTTTGAAGGCTTATGCAAAGCATTGTTTCTGGGTTTCCTAGCAGATGCAGGCATTGTTTGTTTTCTTTATCAGGTATGAAGGTAGCACATAGTGAAAACCTTCAATGGAGAAATTCAAGGACAAGGTGTGGATTGAGGATGTCATTGAGCTCTTTGGGTTCCTGAAGTCTGCATGTTAGGCAGATTACTTGGGTTATTTCTTTTGTGGGTTCATGGCCTTTTTGTTAAATGGAGGAGAGCATACATCACTGGGTGAGGCTTAATACAGTAAGCTGGTATGTACTGATTTAGCATTGTAGTGTCTTGCTGGAGCAGTTTAATGGTATGGCTTGGGAGGTGGATTAGGTTGTTAAAGGGGATTTGTATTTGTTTACAAATTTAGTAGGAGATATTGGGATGGGGGGCATAATTTAGAGGGGGATTGGTTTGTGGCTCTCTGGTCAGGAACAGCAAAGGATGATTGGAAGATGAATGTTTAATATTTGGAATTAATTTCAATTTGGATGGTATTGTAGGTTTAACAGGAGAAGTTGTGGGTGAAATTAGTTAATTTTCATTTGGACAATATGGCAGTGGTGCGAGTTGCTGGTTCTGTTGGACAAGCTGCGTCATGTTGGTTAAAACGATCAGATGTTTGTACAGGAGTCCTGGGCAGCTTTTTAAAGGAAGGCATCTGATAGGGCATTACTAGATTTGTTAAATTTGTGTTGCAGTTGCCTGTGAGGGAAGGGGATTGGTGGGAAGGATTGTTGTTGATATATCTGGTTCAGGCATGGGAAGAAGGTAACGCAGTTCAGTTGGTCAAAGTGGATTTACGTGCAATTATTATAGTTGCATGGGTGGGAGGGTTACATGACTTTACTAAATTTTAGACTGTGGTTCATATGCTTGAAGGGTTGGGGTAGGGTTGATAGGGTGAAAAATGACAGACGGCTATTGACAAGACAGGTTTTCCTTGTGAGGATTGGCATTGGTAAATGAAGGTTCATTGGGCTACAGTCTGTGTGGCATTTGCTTTATTGATGTAGTGAAGTCATTAAGAGGGTGGTTTGTTGGTCAGAAAATGCTATGTTGGTCATCATTTTTTTAACAGATAATTGGGTACTGTGACTGACTTAGTATTAAATTAATCTTTTAAGAAGAGAAATCTGATTTGGTCATTATTATATCCATTTGTGGTTAAATGGGGCTGCAATTAGGCAGGATGGCATGCAGTTGGGCTTGCTTTGTTTTGGGTGGCATTGGGCTTCTAGAGTCCTGCTGGTACAGTTGGTAGGTAACTATTTGGGAACAATTAAGAAGCTACTGTTTGGTAAGTGAGGATCTGTTCGATTTACGGATGTTATATGCTGGTATGTTTATTACTTTGGTATTGGAGCAGGCCCATCAGTCTGTTAATTTAATCTACTTAGGCAACTGGTTGCTTTGGGTGTTGACATGACAGGGCATTGGGATGTTCATGCCAGGGATCAAGTTTTGTTCAGAGGGGATGGAATACACCTGGATGAATTTGTCTGTGGCCTTTTTAATGTACAGTAAGATTTGATGGAAGGTTTTGCTAAAGATTTTGGAATGATGAAGGGGGAACAGCCTGGTGGGCAGAGAAGAGTAGCAGGAATGTCCCTCTGCTGTCCCCCCTCTGATGTTGGATGCTCAATTCAATGAATTGGGAAATGAAAGTGAGCATTTGGAGGCTGCTTGATAAGTAAAAGTAAGTGAGCAGAGGTAAGGAAGCTGCTTACTTGGTTAGGGTGAGCGAGGTCATGCTACCCCATTAAAAGGAGGTTGGATGTTTATTTCAATGAGTGAGGAATGAAAGTGAGCAATGGGCACTGCTTACTAAGTAAGAAGAAGCAAGTGGAGGTAAGCACACTGCTTATTTGGTTAGGGTGAATGAGGTCATGCTGCCCTAGTAAATGGTTATATGGATGTTCATGCTGTGATTAATAAATAAGATATTAATCAATAAAGTTATGATTATGGAAGCTCAGTAAAGGTTATCAAATGTCATTTGGTGTGCTGTGTTTATTGAAAGGGACAAATGCAGTTTTTCTTGTTTTTGTGTTTTTAGGTTCAGGGGTTCATAGGTAGATATTGCACTATTCTTTGAGTCTATCAAGATTCAACCTTTTACCCTGATCCTAGGCAACTTTAACTATCCAATCATAGATCAGAAGAAATACTCATGCCAAAACCTAAATGCCCAGAGATTCCTTGATTTCGTCAATGCAAATGCCTTGGACCAGTTGGTTGACACCTCTACAAGAGGTGAAAATATCTTGGACTTGGTATTAACCGACATGAGCAACCACTGCAGCATCCCTATAGTGTCATCATGTCTGGTAAGATCCAACCACAAAGCAGTCACTTTTGAAGTCACCATCTCCCATGGCCCCTTCCCCCAGCTAGGGTCAAACAAAAAAACTTCTCCAAAGCTGATTATAACCTCCAGAGGGAAGATATAAACAGCTACACAGCCCCCTCTCTCTCCACTGGAATTGGCATATATGCCCAAACCTACACCAAAGTACTATATGAGCATCTATATAGCTGCATGGAATCAGGAATACCAGACAGGATGAAATCATCCTACTCAAGGAAGAGTAAACCTGTGCTGTGGAAATCTACAATAAATAAACTCTATAATAAAATGACAAAATTGCTGTCCATGACCAAGAAGGAGCAGATACATAATTGGAAGCAATCTTTCCTTAGCCTGAACAAGCAAATAAGAGCACTAGTGAAATCCTCCAAAGCAAATGTTAAAGCTCAAGGGTATAATGAAGAAATGATAGAAAGAGAGAAGACAAATGTGATTAATGAATGAGGTAATCTTGGTAAACCTTATTTAAATGGTTCAGTAGTAAGGATTACAAGTACTAATGATGGAAATGAACAGAGTTGTATAAGGTATATTATGAAATATAACAGGCATACAAATATGGTCAAATGAATTCTTACCAAAAATCAGACTATTTTACAGTCTAATAATGTTATTAAGATCATTGTAGGTATGAAGCCAAAATTTACTTTTAAAACTGAAAAGAATTTAAAACAGATGCTCTTTTATAAAGATGTACACACTAAAAAATGTTGTGTGAGTATAAAGAAGAAAGGTACAATACCCTGCCATAATTGTGTTTTTTGCACTGAGATTAATACAGGACTTACTTTTATCCATCCAGTTATTAAAACTGAGTTTATCTTTAATGCATATGCTACCTGTTCTATGGAGAATGTGTAGACTGTGACCATTTTTATATAGGGAAAACAAATCAGAAGCGTAAGGAATGTATCAGTTCACACCTCTCAGATATATGTAGAGGGGTGGATACCAATGCCCTGTATAAACATATTTCACAAAATGGTTTGAATCATAGGTTTAAATTTAGGGTTCTTCAAAAAGTCCTTCCTGATATCAGAGGAGGAAATTTAGTGTAAAAAAACTGAATTATTGGAGTATAAATGGATAAATTATTTTAGGGCGGATGTGTTAGCAGGACTTAATTTCCAACATAATATTAAACCTGTTTTAAAAGTTAAGCATAATTATATATGTTATTTTATATGTTTGGGTTGTGTGTCTAAATATTATTTGGTTTAAATGTTTTTAATTATTGATTTATTGTTTAATTAATTGATATTGTCATATTATTGGCTAGCTGTTTGAATTCTACCTATTGTTCACTATATAAGAGACTTTAATGGCAGTTTAGTGTTGAAGCATTGAAAAAGAGCCTGTCTCGAAAGCTTTACAATTGGATTGCATTGCCTTCTTTATACTGCTTATTTATTAAACTTTTTAGTGGTGTTTACTGTGTGTCTGTGATACCTCTGGATACCATAAACTTATACAAAGAAGGAAAAGGTGTATGGCATTAAGGAGGAGTAGATTATGACTCCATTAAAAATGGAAAACAAGCTTTACAAAGCATGGCAAAGAACAGAATGCATGGCACACAGGTAGAGAGAAAGGGTTTTGGGGACAAAGGGGAAGGTATTGAGAAGAGGTGTGGGACATGGCCAGCGCAGTGACAGGAGCACTTAGCTTGTAGCTGGAGGTGAGGAAAAAGGTCCTTCCCAAAGTAAATACTTATCAATTATGCTGAATGGGAGAGATTTCCAGATAGAGGGCCAATATGAAGACTGTATGATTGGTTGACTGGAGGTTGGATTTTGGATTTGTGAGTGCTGGGGTGGATTGTGAAATGCTTCACAGGTTGTATCCTGAATTTTTTTAAGTAGTTTTGTTGAGAGTGGGAAAAAGTATTAGAATTACTTTGAGAAGCTGAATGCCAAGTAGAAGTCCCTTTTCAATGAAGTAACAAATAGAATTAGGGAGGTTTGGAGTTCATTAGAGTTATGCATGGAGCCTTAGGCTGAGGCAAAAGCAGGACGGCCATACTCAGTCTGGAAGTACATGATGCCTTGCCTACTGTGGCTCTAAGAGAGATGTTGTGGCTCACAAAAGCAAGGAGTTTTAAATTTTGTTTTTTCTATGTGGAGATGAAAGTTGAGTGAATGATTGAGACAGATACTTAACTACTCAAAGGAAAGTGTGGTTTCAACAGCAGAGTTGTTTAAGTTGGAAATTGTGAGTTGAGATGGTTGACAGCCTATAGGAAAAACAAAAAAAAGCATTGTGAGGTTGTTGTTGGATTAAGTACAAGGTTGTTTGAGATTAGCTACTGTTGAAGTTGAAGAAAGATAGACTGAAATTGTGAGTGACTAAGAGAGTGTGAAGAGTTAGCTCTGTAACAACCATGACATTTGCATAAAGGAGGATGGGATGTGGGATAAGTCTGAAGTCAGGTTGTGGATGAAGATGGGAAACAGAAGGGAGATGGATCCTTGTGATACACCTTTGACAAGATTGGTTGTAGTTTAAAAGGCTTTACCCATTGTGACTTTAAAGTGATAGTTATGCAGAAATATTTGAGCTATGGTAATGTGTCATTGTTAATACCTATCTCTGCTAGAACATTTATGAGAAGGGAGTGCTCAATCATTTCAAAGTGCTAAGAAAAGGGCACCAGTAATATTACCTTGGTCTGAATTTAGAAAGATGCCATCTGTGAGATCCCAGAGGGCAGTCCTAGTGTTGTAGTCTGGACAGATGCCATGTTGATTCTATGAGAAGAGGTGACATTGGTGGGTGTATTGGGATAACTGGCTAACGTAGGAAGAATATGGGTCTGTATTATATTATCAAAAAGACAGGGCAGCGAACAGTACTGACATTGAAAATGCTGTTCAACAAAGTGTTCATTGTGAGATCACGGTAGAGTGAAGATCAGAAAATTTGCCCTTTCCTCACTGTAGTGTGATCTCGGAGTTGGTATATATAATTAGCGGGGAGCATGGAGGGTAGAACACCTACAAGAGTGAATTCACTGAACAGCATTTTCAATGTAAGTGCCATTTGCTGACCTGTCATTTCAATAATATAATATAGACCCAAACAATACAAATGGCTAGCAAGTGTGAATAGTCCAAGGGGGGTTATAATTTGGGGAGGAGCTTCACTATTGCAGTCTTCCAGACAGGATGCATAGTGTTTGTGGTGAGGTTAAAGATGTGGGTTAGAGAGAGTGATAGGAAGCCTCTGCAGTGGACTAGGAACCAGAGGAAGAAGTTTCCTTAAGCTGGAGGAGGTGGGACTTTTTATGTTGTTTAGACGTTCCTCTGAGCCTTTATATTTTATGAGTTAGAAGTAGAAAGGAAGGAATGATCGGAGAGAGGATGGCATTTTAGTGAGATGGCAGAAGGGGGAGTTGGGTTGAATATAGGCAGGTGGCTAATAAGCATTTGAGAAAATTATTTGCATGATCCAATTGTATAGTCTTGTTTAAAGCATTAATGATATTATTAAAAACATTTAAAATGACAGTTGAGCTATCTTGACTAAATGCATGCTAACCTAATAATAAAATTTCTAGTGACCTTAATTCTTCCTATGTCTTTCTTGCATTGTTGAAAAGTTACTTTCATAGGAGAGCAAAATGATTCATTTAAATTTTTTCTTTCATTTCAGAATTTCCCAAACCATTTTCTTTCTACTACCAGTTTTTTTTCCAGTCATTAGGAACAACTACTTATTTAAATGATGTTCTATCATTTTAACATTATGGCTAACTCATTCCTTAATTCCTCCCAGTGTCTTCTGGATACCCTTGCCAATTAAGTAGCTTTTTAAATATCCAGACTAAATGGTAATTCTAGTCATTGCAGTCACCAACATCTTGCTCTTTACCATTCCACTCAAGTGCCAGGTTTCAGTTTACAATATTATTTCATGAGATTTCACAACTCTTTCTGGTTAGCTCTATTATTATTTCTACTAATAACAGATTGTATTTTTCTGTGTAAAGGATGTCATGGCATGAAAAAGAACTATGATTTTCTAATTTTGGTAGATGAATGTTTAAAATGTTGTAGCTGAATCTTGACAGCAGTGGTGGATTTTTATATGGATCTTTATCTTTTAAGGTTAGAAACTTATCAGATCAGTAACATATGCTATAAGTATATTCTTCCCAAGGTTTACTATTGAAAGATTGAATAATGTTTGTTCGATTAATGATATGGCTGAAATATAAGGTCAATTTTGACAAGCATGAAAGAGCAGAATGTCGAAAATGGTTTACATGGCTAAGTACATTCGATATTTTCGACATTCCCCTCTTCCAGCCACGACAGTAAGCTCACCTCTACTATTTTGCAGGGGGGGCTGTGCCCCCCACACCCCCTGCACATTAAATATACGAACTCCAAAATCGCACTACAGTGAGGAAATGGGCTACTTCCTTGTTCCTCACTGAAGCGTGACCTCCCTTCACAGTCTCAGCAACTCACTTCTGAAAAGGTCAAGTGCACCATGCAACTCGACTAACCTCTGTTGACCGCTTTTGGTTTGATTTCCTGCCCCTTGGAAATCGTGATTTCGCACATTGGATGTTTGACTTCCTGCAGTTCAGGTGAGTCACAGTAAACCCTTCCTAATTGTGTGAGTATAACAAAGCGTGTTTGATGAAGATACACCATACCATTCCACAGTGGTTATTTTGGCTGTGTTTGTGGCATCATTTGAACGTGACACTTCATTTTGTACCTGCAGTGAGAGATCTCGAGTTAAATGATGTAAATTACATTTATTATGAAAGACTTGCACAATAATGTTCATATGTAGAAAATGATTTGTTGTTACTGCAGACTTTGCTGTCTCTTATCTTGTGTCAGAATTGACGCATGCAATGCATTGGTACTGTGATTTCCATTTATAGCTATTATACGCATCGTCTTTTTGACGTAAACTATGCAGCAGTTTAACTTGTATTGAAAATTTTTCCCCATGACTCCACTAATTACGGGCTTATATGAGTTTTGTCTTTCTGGTCAACAAATAAATCAAAAGTAAATAAAGAATGGATTATCTGTCACTGTGTTACCATTAAACAAGGTCTCAGAGTCAGACTATTGGAGAAAGCATTTTTTTTCCTAACTGTTGACTTCCTGGAGATATTAAGGTGCAGTTTAGCAGCAAGCAAATACCACTGTGCAGAATTACGAATTTAGAATAAAGAAATCACAAATGACCTTCATTAAGCAGTGTACCGATAAATTGTTACTTAAGTATCACTAAAACCAAGAAACAGAAACATCTGACTTTTACATATTTGTTCATGCAGATGTTTTATATCTGGAACACATAAAACAAATGTTAAATATTATCCATTTTCCTTGCCAGACTCCTGGAAAAATAACATCATAGATATCAAGGGGTAATAGACTGCCAGGTACACTGCAAGTCTTGTTATCAAAAATACAATTTATGTTGTTTAAATGACAGATTTCCTAGAAATCTATTTTGTCAGTTGTTTGCAAAAAATGTTTTAAACTACAAAGACAAAGCCTTCACTTTCATCATGTTTTTATGCCCCTTGTTAAGTCACACATTTGGCTGATTCAGTTAAAGCCAATGCTGTCATCAGCTGGCATTTATTGCTCTTTGTTTACAGATCCAACTAATTACTTATGCTGTCAAGGCTTGATTATAGTTTAGAGCATATGATGTCATGATGTCAATGACAGAGACAGGAGGTTGGTGGGGGGTGGGGGGCAGGTGAGTTGTCTGCTGCAGTTCTAACTTATGTTTCACTGACAATTTTTTGTTTATAGTTGATGATGGTTTCTGAGGTAAATTCCTTTGATAATAAACAAAATCAACAAACTACTTGAGGATTTTTATACGTATTTGTTTTATTTAAAAAGAAAAGGCTTGAAAAGGCATGGTTTATGGTCTAATAAATGTGTCTCCCTGGTGTATAAGCCCATACATCTGGTGTATAAGCCCACACCCCTGGTATATAAGACAATATCTCTGGTGTATAAGTAGCAGGGTGTCTTTTATACCAAGGAGCTTTTGAGCCAAAATGCTGTGTAACAGACCTTAAACCACACCTTTGAATATATTTTTCCACTTCTAACATGGCTTTTATGTGGTGTTTTTTTGTTAACACACATCTGTGGTTTCTTATTATATTTAATGTTAAGGCTACTTGTGAATAAAATAGGTCTGTATGCATTTTGGGCATTTTTGTTATACTTATTAAGGTAATTTATAAATAGTTGCATGTGCACCTTAATATGTGTGTCCCTTTTATTTACATGATGGTAGTGTTGTCTCCTCACAGTAAGACATTGTCCTGTTCGATTCTCAGCTAGAGCGTCTTCTGTGTGGAGACATGCATGAATGGGCGTAACTTCTTTGAAGGTTGTGCGTCAGAGCTGGCAACTCGGCATGTAAAAATCTACTGCCAATCATTAGCGGACCGGAGTTCCGCTGTGGCGACCCCTAACCGGGAAAAGCTAAAAGACACAACAAAATATGCACATATTAAAATAAGAGAAATTTAGATGTAGCAGTCTACACAAACAGTTAAGTAAACAACTGCATAAACTGGCAGATTAAACAGAATTAAGGCATTCCATGTGACTTATGGATGTGTGCATGTTTGGACAGAAGGCAATACATATTACAATGTTGTATTTACTTGCAGCATTTTTCATTAAAGCAAATACCAGGCACAGTTCACAAAGTTTTATTCTTGATGTTACAGGAAATCAGATACAACATTTCTGTCGATTACTGCATCACAAACCTTTCACCTGTCATATCATACCTTCATTGACTACAGTAATTTAACACTTAGGTGATCAGTGTTTGTTTACAATAAGTATGAAATGTAAATTAAAAAAAAAGTCAGTGATGGCTTTACTTTCCAGCATCAAAGATGTGTTAAGCAAGATTGGCAAAAGACAGAAGTCAACACCCATAAGGATGCAGTACTGCAATTCAACAAATTATAAAACTATCAGATATTACATGTTTTCTTAGGGACACCAGTATAATCAACACATGCCTCTTTAACTACAAGCTAAAACCATTTATGAAAGAAGTATGCCAAACTGATACAAACACATGGTAAATATATTCCACAGACCAAAGGATGGAATTCAGAAATGTTCTTCAGGGCAGCAGGATGCTAGCATAGCATGGAGACAATGCATTATTGTGCAAAATGGTCAAGAAATGCTAAGCAAGGACATATTGTGTTAATAGGCCAGTTACTGCATTACAGGAAGGCAGGATCAAGTCAATATAAGCAGAGTACAATGACGTATCCAGTGGAGAATGCAGAGGCTAAGGTATAGCTCTGACACTCACTTGTGGAAGCATGGAAAGAGCCCATTTGACAGGTACAGCATGTCTAAGTAGGTGTCTGAAATGATGGACTATCACAGTGCATGACACAGCAGTAGTTAGGGGCAGATGGAAAAGACCACTCAAGTAGTGCTCAGTTAGCTGGATATCTTACTGGTTCCATGAACGGTGTAGCAAAAGAGTGTAGGAAAGGTGGAAAAGGAAGCTGGGAAGTAGAGGAAGGCACTGTAGGAAAACATAACAGGAAAGTAACTTAGAGAAGTGGTACAGTACCATTTTTTGTAGTGGGGCAATATCCATTTAATGTACAGATACAAATATAATATGGATATCAGTATATGCTATTTTTTTTTCAAAATGCACAAGCAATGAAACGTGATCAATTCCAGCATTTCAAAAATAAGCATAAGGAAAAATCCAGAAAACAAACAAACCAGAAAATATATATAGATATATCTCTATCTATATATCTCTATCTATATCTAGTATATATATATATATATATATATATATATATATATATATACACACACACACACACACACACACACACACACACACACACACACACACACACACATCAAAACAGTTTTTATCATCTGGTAATCAAAGTACAATTCCTGAATTCAGACATACTTTGCATGAATGGTGGTAGCGTTAAGGAAAGGAAAGTTTTTTTTATCCTACCCCTTACTTCAGCCCTAAATCTTACCTTAGAAATAAAGTTTCAATAACACTACCAATACATAATACACTATTACATACACAACATACAGCAGCTCACACACACAACTAAATTTATTTCATTATCTAGCCCTTATCCTAAACCTAACCTGCACAACTTGCACAGACACTTACACTCCCTAAATCCAAAATTTGTGGTGTATCCAAAGGTTTTTATCATTAAACTTTCAAACCCACACTTGCCATACCCATATGCAATTGATCTTCTTTCTTCTAACATCTGCAATATTTGGCAACATAAACATTCAGCCTGTTTCTTATCTTGTTTATGCTGTCAATGAAGTGTGGATTCGATACAGTAAATGACATGACACCCGTATACATATATATGTATGGCTCCCCTGCATTTGATTGAATGTATGTTTGTTTGACAAATGCAGGGGTGTGATTTAATGTCGATGGTGTTGATACCTGAATGGTGCATATGTCGACTGTAAGGAGTGTCAGTACTGGTATGTTAGGTTGGGGGCTTGAGAGCATGTGTGTGTGTGTGTGTGTGTGGGTGTGTGTGGGTGTGTGTGTGTGTGTGTGTGTGTGTGTGTGTGTGTGTGTGTTTGTATATATGAGTCAGGTTTAGGGTTGGGGATGAGTGAAGGATGGGGATGGGTGTTGTGTGTTTTTGCACGAGTCTGTCTATTTTAGGGTAAGGGTTAGGTTATGGGATAGGTGTAGTGCTGTTTGTGTGTATTTGTGAATGCTTGTGTGTCTGAGTCTTGTGTAGTGACAGTGTTACAGGAAAGTTTTAATGAAGTTAAGATTTAAGGTAAGGGTTGGGGAAAGGGCAGTGTTAGGATTAGGGTTAGCACCCACTATGAAGGTGGTGCAGGGGGGTGTGGTATATGTTGCACTCTGTCTGTCATGCATGAGCTTTTGTCTAGGAAAGACTGGTAGGACCCCTTGAAAGCAGATTGCAGAAAATTTATATAACATTAAAAGGACTTGTTTAAAATGCATTATACAAACCATTCAAATTTTTATGTTGGTAGTGAGGATTTTTTATTTATGGTTTTAGAAAAGGTTGATAGACACCCTAGGGGCATACATCGGGGTAAGATGCATGAGTATGCTGAGTTGTTATGGCAGTTAAAAAATTATGCTACTGCCAAACCATGAATAAATGAAAATATTTGTTAGTTTATTTAAACTGCATGCAGGTAAGCTGTAATTTAAATGTGCTTAAATGTATGAATATAAATACTTATTTTATGTATATAACTACGTCGTATGTGTTTCTAGATTCCTAATTGTCTATTATTATGTCATGTGACCATTTGCTATTTAAGTGTACCTATCCTCTGGCAGTTCTGATGAAATCTTTCATTAACAGGGACAAAAATGCTTAACATTAGTTTTATTAATAAAGTCCTTCAGTTGTGCACCTGTGGAACTGCATTGTAGCATGTTTTTGGAATCTTGATTTATGTTTCACTGCTTTTTGAACTTTTCTTGGATTCTACTCCCAAGTTGTATAGATACCCAACTGTACTTTTATCCCTAGATCCCTCTGCAAATGATGATGGCTGTGCTTCACACCGTCCACCCTCCTGTGTGGAGTAAGTGGGGATGTTTGATGCACAGTGTGACTCTGCCATGCATTGCCTATCATAACTTTAGATGGCACTGTAGTTATTATTTTGTTCTGTGTGACACTGCACTGTGACTATGTACATGTCAGGGTCCATAGAAGTGAACTAGACATGCCACTTCATCTACTACATCATATACTGGGCACAGTGTAGTTTGGAGCAGGCTGTTACAGATGTTAATTTCTGTCTATCAGCATCATTATAATTGCCACTGGTAGATATTGAACTGATGACTGCAAAAGTATTTACTTTTATGGGTATAGAGGTTCCTTGGACTGATAGCTGTGCTGCCTGCTAATTAAAATGAAGCATGCTATTTACAGGTTGTAAGCCATGCAAGGGACAAATGACATTTCTTCCAGATATATGAAAGCAAGGTAACTGGAAATGGACTTTCACTGGGCTGAAAGTACAGTTGCGCAAAATCTTACCATAAAGGTAGATGTCCTTGCCTTCACTGCTGCAGTATTCTTAACTATATGGGATTTCCTGCCACAGAAGGCTGCCATCTGGCCAGTCTTCCAAGGACTTTTGAATTTAAAAGGAATGCCAAACGTCACCATACGCGTCCGGCATAATGTAAGGCATAAAGGTGACATTCAGGCTTAACAAAAAGTGAACTGATTGCCCCAGGAGGAACACCAGTCCAAAGAACCCAAGAGGTAATGTGTATATCCAGGAAGGTAAAGAACTAGGGGGAATGGAGTGAGGGAGGGAGTGAACACTGCAGCATTGAAGGCAAGGACATCTACTGTTATGGGAAGATTTTACACAACTGTACTATGTCCTTACATTCATTGCTGCAGTAGCAAAGGTTCAAGAGTTAACTAGGGAGGAGGAAGAAACAGAAGAATCCCCTAAAAAAACATGAAGAGCTGCACTACCAAAACCAGCCCTAATTCTAGAAATACCATCCAACCTGTAGTGCTCAGTAAAGGTATGCACAAAAGTCCAGGTAGCTGCTTCAAGAATAGAACTAGTATCTAAGCCTTTGAAAAAAGCACCAAAAGGAGCCACAGGTCTAGTAAATTAACCTTAATTGAAAAAGGAAGGCTTTTGCCATGAAAAGTGTAACAAAAGGAAATAGCCTTATAAATTCAAGAAGAAATAGTCTGCTTGGATATAACAAGCCCCAGAGATCTAGGATGAAAATAAACAAATAACTGATCAGATTTTCTAATAGCCTTGGTCATATCCAAATAAACTCTAAGTTGCCTATGCATGTCTAAAGTATGCAGCACCTTCTCACTGTCAGTTTGTGGAGAGGGGGAAAAATAGGCAGATTAATAGACTGATTAAGAGATAGCTCATTAACCATCTTCGGCATAAATGAAGGTTTAGTGTGCAAGGACACTCTGTCTTCATGAAAAATCGAAAAAGAAGGTCAATCCATAAGGGCCTGTAACTCAGACACCCATCTGACAGAAGTAAGCAATAACAAAAGAACAGTCTTCCAGGAACAATGTTGCAAGGGAGCTGAAGCAGTGGGCTCAAAGGAAGGCTGAGTCAACTTTTCCAAAACAAAATTACGACCCCAGGGAAGAGGAGGAACAGGCTTCCTGGGAGGTCTAATATTAAGGACACCTTTAAGAAATTGTTTCACCTCAAATATAGCAACTAAAAGAGGAGCCAGAAGGCAAACAAGTGGAGATAGCTGATAGATGGGCCTTAATAAAAGAATAGGCCAAACCAGCATTGAGCAGCTCACACAAACAAGAGAGAACCAAATGAGCATCCACAGTAAGTGGGTCCAGGTTACAAAAGAGACACCAAAAAGAAAACCTCTTCCATTTGGATAAGTAGGATTTCCTAGTCATAGGTTTCCTGGCCTCCTGCAGGACTTGCAGCACATCCTCACAAAAAAGTGTTTATGAAGAATTAAAATTCTATCACCAACAGTGTCAGCTGAAGTATGGACAGGTGGGGATGGATAATAGATCCCCTTGTGTGATTAAATCCTGTGAGGTAA
The DNA here is from genome assembly GCF_019279795.1 of Protopterus annectens. Taxonomy (NCBI): domain Eukaryota; kingdom Metazoa; phylum Chordata; order Ceratodontiformes; family Protopteridae; genus Protopterus; species Protopterus annectens. The sequence continues at coordinate 539,223,737 of NC_056738.1, read as the reverse complement.
CTTGTAATGATTGTCCCTGGCTAGATGCAGAAGAAGAGGGAAACAATGCTGTCACAGCCAAAAGGGAGTCACCAACAAGATTTTGGGAGCATCCTGTTGAATTCTGAATAGGACTTTTGGAATGAAAGGAAGGGGAGGGAATGCAAAAATAAATATCCCTTCCAAGAGAATGAGAGGGCATCCACCTTCTATACCAGAGAACCTGGGGCTCTGGCACAAAACAGAGGAAGTTGTCTGTTCAGAGGGTAGGCAAAAAGATCCAAGTGAGGAGTACCCCACTGGTGGATAATGTCCAGAAACAAATCCCTGTGAAGCATCTATTTGTGGGACTGAGTTAAGGACCTGCTTAGAATGTCTGCCACAATATTCTGACTGGAACGGATATAAACTGCTTGAAGGGTCACTTGATACTTGACAGCAAGATCCCATACCAGAAGTGGCAGCTGGCAAAGAAGATAAGATCTGTTTCCTCCCTGTTTGCTGATGTATCACATCACTGTGGCATTGTCTGTGAATACCTTGAGATGTCCTGGAGAAAAGAGAGACTGAAAGGCCCGAAGAGCCAGCAGAACAGCTCTTATCTCTTTGACACTGATGTGCTTCTTCTGCTTACAAGGTGACCACACCCCCTTTACCTTTATGGAGCCAAAAGTCACCTCCCATGCCATTTCTGAGTCATTTGTGAACAATTTCTGAGAGGGAAGAGGGGGATAAAAAGGGAAGCCTGGATTCAGAGACAACTTCTGAATTCACCAGAGAAGTTCCTGTCTGAGGCAAAGAAATAGAGGAACTACAAATTCTAAAGGATGTACATGTTGAAGCCACACTAACTTCAGAAACCACTGAATGTTTCTCATTTGAAGTTTCGCCAGACAGTGCATTAGAATGGTGGATGCCATGAAACCCAGAATTCTCAAAAACTCCCTTACGCTAATGGAAGCCAGAGGAAGAAATGAGAGTTAAAGCCTTTGGAGGGGGCAGTGATGCAAGCATTGGCACCATCTGAATCCTGCAACACAGAATACATGATCCTGAGAAGGAGTCACAGAAGACTTTTTGAAATTTATAGCAAACCCCAGAATCTGAAGAAGGGATATGACAAAATGAAGATTTTGCAAAAGGGTCTCTGGAGAGGACATCTGAATCAACAGGTCATCCATGTAAGGAACTATTTGTATTCCTTGAATTCTGCAAAAGGCAATCACAGGAGCAAGGCATTTGGTGAACACCCTTGAGGCAGTAGAAAGGCCAAAGGGTAAAACAGAGAACTGAAAATGCCAGGAAGTAACAGAGAAATGCAAAAAAAACTTCCTGAAAGGAGGAAGGATTGCAATATGGAGATAAGCATCCTTCAGATCCAGAGACATCATATTGGCTTGAGGGAGCAAGAGAGGAAACAGAATCTGAAGGGACAACATCCAAAAAGAAGGTACCTTTAGAAAAGAGTTTAGATTAGGTCTCCAAGTGCCTTCTTTTCTGGGCAGTAGAAACAGCTGGGATTAGAACTCTTCCCCCACTTTGGGACACAGGCACCTCTTGAATTCTATCCTGAGATAAGAGATCTTGTAGAACCTTTGGTAAAAAAGGGAAGATGTTCCCTAGGAAGCTGAGGAATGCCCATAAATGGAGGAGGGGATTTCCACACCATGAAGTACACTTGATGAATGATCGGCAGAACCCAACAATCCTGAGTGATCTGAAGCCAAACCAGAGGAGAAAGAAAAATGTGCAGAGAAAAAGGAATGTGGCTGGGAAGGGATGGATAGTCACACATCACCTGGTTTGTCCAGAAAGGAAGGCTTTGGAGTTCCCAAAAATTGAGAAGCCTTAGCAGCGGGTGATCATTTGCCACTATTTTTACCATTAGTAGAAGGATGTGATTACCTACAAACAAAGGCAGGCTTAGCAGGGTAGTTTCTCTGAAATTTAGGCACAGGAGAAACAAACACATTCAAGTTCCCGTAAGGCCTACCCTTATCCTGAAGGGACTTAAAAATCCAGCATCTGCTTCCAGCATCTGCTTCCCTAAACAAAAGTTTAGAATCCAGAGGAGCATCCATCAACTTAGCTTTAATACCATCAGGTAGAGGTTGAAGTCTAAGGCAAGAATACCTCCTCATAACTGAACCAAAAACAGCAGCCCTAATAGAATGACAAATGGCTTGAGAGGAAGTCCCTAGCAAGGAAATACCAGAAGTTTTACCCTCAGAGTCTGGAAAATCAGAAATAAGTTGACAGCCCTGAGAAAGAAGAGAAAACACATACCTAGACAAATGGATCTGATAATTAATAGCCCTAAAAGCCAGGGTAGCAGAAGTGTAAACCTTTTTGTCCAGCCTTTCCATAGTTCTGCTGTCCTTGTCCGAAGGCAATAACTTGGGTGAAGGAAGCAATTGAGATGGCTTATCAGAGGCTATGGACACTACCGAAGGGTCAGCAGCAGGACATTTATATAAAAAAGAACAATCTTCAGGAACTCTATAAAATCTATCAGCCTTCTTGGGAACAGGGGGGAGAACAATCAACATGTGAACATTCATTGAGAGTATCAAGTTGTTTCAATCCACCATTACACAATACCTTAAGCATGTTTGAAAGGGTGTGTGGGGTAGATTTGAGGAGATTGGGTAGTTCGAATTTAGATTATAATTTTAATCTGACGTTTGAAGAAAAAGAGGAATTGGCGTTATTGATGGCAGCTGACATTAGAGTAATGAACCCTGATAAGGGAGGAGGGGGGTTGGTGATTATGGATACACCACTCTATAAGGAAAAGGTCTTAGAGATTTTGACCAGTGAAGCATATGCACCATCTTCGATGAATGAGTATAACAAATCCATGCAATTTATAAAAAGTTTATTTAATGAGTTATTCATCGAAGTGAGAATAGATGTGCATTTGTACAATTATTTGGTGATGCAAACTCCAAAAGTTCCTTACATGTTTGGTGTACCAAAAATACATAAGTGCATTAACAATCCCCCCCTCCGTCCTATAGTGGATGGAAGAGGTTCAGCCACCTATGCATGTGCAAAATTTCTGGATAGCATATTGAAAAAATATGTTAGTACAGAAGAATGGATCATTAAGGATTATTGGGTTTTTTTAGACAAAATTAATAATTTTCCTTATTGCCAGACTAATAATTTTATGACAGTTGATATTAAAGAGTTGTATACCAGCATTCCACATAGCATAGGAGTTGAATGGGTAACTATTAGAATGAGGCAAAAGGGAGCATCAACAGAGGAAGTCAGCTTGGTTCAGGAATGCCTTGATGTGGTTTTAACTTATAATTTTATAATGTTTGAATGTCAGTTGTATGTTCAGAGGGAAGGTGTAGACATGGGCTCCCCATGTAGGGCCAGTTTCGCTAATATGGTTTTATCATATTGGTAAAACAATATATTATTTAAGAACAGTATGTACATGGCTCAAGTCAAGTTTTATGCTAGATTTATTGACAATATCTTCATCATTTTTGATGGAGATGGTGAGGTAGCTAAAAACTTATTGAAGACATTGAATGATTCAACTGAGCTTTTACATTTTACACACACATTTAGTAACAGCTCAATTTCTTTTTTGGACATAAATTTGATTAAAAATAAAGCTTTACAACAATATGAAGCTAATATCTACAGGAAACCCACGTATTCAAACAGGTTTCTACATTACTCAAGTGCACATCTGATGTATCAGAAAAAGTCCGTGGTTAAGGGCCAATTGGTCCGAGCGGCACATATGATTACGTTGGATGTGGCCTTTATAGAGGAATGTAACAATTTAAGACAAATGTTCATAAACAGAGCATACCCCATTTCATTTATAGATAATTTAATAGATGAAGTAACATCAAAAAGGTACACAGGTATATATAAACCTATTCTGAAAAAACAGGAAAATCTACAACCGACAGAAGGAAGGTTGATGACTGTAGGTATGAATTGTACCAACAGTCAGAGTAATAAAAATGTTTTGGTTAATTTTAATCTGAGTTGTGTATTAAGATTTTCCTTAGATCATGGCCACATCAGGAACATTTTAGAGAAAAATTGGTTTCTGATATGTGACGACAATTTGGTAGGGGGTAGGTTAGGAGCCTCATTGAAGATCACATGGAAAAGGGGCCCGAATTTCAAGAATTGGATGCATAAATGTGGGACCAAATTTTCTTTCAAAATGAGAGCGGGTATGACACAATGTGGTTGTTGTTCCTATTGCCACTTGATGGCGTCAGGAGCAAATACAACAATTAATGGATATAGAGTGTACACTAGGGAGAAATTTGATTGTAACATGAAAGGGGTGGTGTACGTGGCAATTTGTCACAGTTGTCCAGCATTTTACGTGGGAAAGACTGAGAGAAAGTTCAAAGAAAGGGTTTACGAACATCAAAGAGATATTAGGTTGCATAAGGAAGACAATGCACTTGCTAGACATGTTATGAGTTTCCCTGAACATAAATTTCAAGTTAGGGTACTTGTGCAAGTCAAAAAAGACATTAGAGGAGGTCCATATGGTTTATTCCTCGAAAAGGTAGAATTGTTATGGCAACTTAAACTTAATGCTTTCGTAAGTCCGGGTCTCAATGAAAAATGTTCACTTATGTGTTTGCTCAAATTAAAGAGTTTGGAGAAATGATCGAGGTTTTTATACACATGTTTGATCTTGTTTCAAACATTTGTTTTATATAACAAGTAGTGAGGTAAAATATATTGGTGGTGAGGACATGTAAGTTTGCACATATATTTATAAAGTATTTTTTATAATTTAATAAGTATGAATTACAAACATACAAGAGAAGGGGAATTTTATTATCATGAATTTTATTAATTTTATTATTTTCATCATTGCCATGTATTGATTCCATAAACTTATGAGGGTATTTTAGCAATAGTTGTAGGTTTTAGGTTAATATACCTTTACGAGAGCCTATTTTGCTGATTAGCCTGTTGGCGGGCTTTTCAAATGAGTTTATAAATACTGGATGTTTTAAAATGTCTGTATTAGAGTTTCTGAAGAAGTCCGAGCGTTGAGTTAGGACGAAAAATGTTTTTATATTTTTTTACGTTTAAATAAAGACGAGTGTTTTACAAGTAGCAGCTTTAGCAATTTTTGTACCAGTTTTGAAGTAGTATTTAGAGTCGGAACAGGGGGGAGAGAATCAGGCATCTGAGAGACAATGGAGAAAGCAACCAGTAAAGCAGCCAAGACAGGAGGAATAGCAGCAGGTTTAGGAGAGTCCAACTGCAGCAACTCAAATTACCTTTTATGGATATCAGAGACTTGAGTACAATCCCACTTAAAAAAAAAATCCATCATCCTAGAGAGTGTGTCCGCAAAGGACATTTCCTCCGAAGAAACATCAGGATGAATACATTTATCCTCCTCTGTCCAGAATCTGACTCATCCTCAGATGAATCATGGTCTCTAGGCCTTTTAAGAAGAGTAGAAGGCTAAGGAGTAGCAGGAACTAAAACCCCATGAAGAGGTTTTAAGGACATAAAGGCAGAAAATAACTCCTAGGTAAAAGCCTCTCACTCACTTTGTGGATGACTAGAAGCAGAAGAAACATGTTTAATTTTTTTGTTTCTTTTTTAAGGAAACATCATGAGAAGGCTAGCATCCAGGACAACAATTGAGAACCCTATCAGGAACTTCTTCCCCAAATAGAAACTGAGGAACTCCCCTAGGTCCCTCAAAAAAAAAATCAACCATGGTTCCCTCTGAATGTCTGAGATGGATGCCTGCAAAGCCTCTTCAGATGTGCTGCCAACTAGGTGCTCACTGGCCTCAAACACGGTCGTGGCAGAGAAATATGACAACACAGCTGGGTAAGCCTTTGGCTTCATAATGACCTCAGAAGACACACCTGGCAGAGGCTGGATAGAGGAAGATTCTGTTTGTACCTCTTTCACCTTCTTCTTCTTCCCTAATGGATGACCCTGGGGGCAGGGGACTCCTTCAACAGTATCTTTAGTGAGTAACCTAAGATGCTGGTTCTCAAGATACAAGGAAAGGGAAGAAAGTCTACTGAGAAGGGTTTTTGGAACAAACGCCTGACAACCAGAACAAGATGTATGGTCATGAGAAGCACCTAAGCAGAAAAAGTCACTTATTGTGGCAGCATCTATGGGGAATCTCACCCCCACACTGGCATTTACCCTTCCTGAATGACATTAACCTCAAGGAATACAAAAAAACAAGAAAAAACAAAATCCCCAATGGGGCACTTATCTCGCAAAAACAACAAACAGGCATAGGAAGTCCCTAGAGAATGAAAATGCATTCAACTGGCAGAAAACAGACACAGATAAAGGTGTGTTTTTGGTAAGCCCAAACATCACCTTTATGCCCTATGCTTTACAGGGTGTGTGTGTGGTGATGTTCTGCATACCTTTTAAATTCAAAGTCTTTGGAAGACTGGCCAAATGTCGGGCTTTCGTGGCAGGGAATCCATATAGTTAAGAATACTGCAGCAGTGAATATAATGACATCACCTTCTCCACTGTGTTACTTGCTTGCTCATTTGTAGTATTCTACTGATATATAGACATGCTTTGAGGGTTCCATGCAAGCATTATCATACATCTTCACAGTGGTGAGTTTCCTGTATCATCTGCAGCACAGTAATGGCATAAAATAAGGAGGAGAGATATGTAGATGTACTATTTGTGACTGTAGTCATACTGTAGTCATACAAGTGCATTAGTTTGCTTACAGTTACCTACTAGCCAGCCATGTGGGATAGTGCACAGGAAATGGTAATATAGGTGACCTCTATGCCATATGCATTAATCTTGAGCTAAGGCAGTGTCATGTACAGAAGCACTGGTAATGTTTTACTGTGCATTGCACATTACCTGTCAAATGATGGTATGGAAGCCTTTCATGTTGATGTCCTTCTATCTATGGACAACACACAGGACCTTTATTGCTGCATGTGTACAATCTGTGCTGCTCAGCATTTCATGGAGATGAACACTGTCAAGAAGCTGCACATGGTAGCTGACATTTTCCCTGCTATGATGGAGAAAAAGATGTGATATTCATGTGTCAGCAATTTATAGGTTGACACCTAAAATATACCCAGTGTGTCTGGAACTGTAGGTACAGTGGTAGCAATGGCATCTACATTGGCATCTTTTGGTAAAGGAAGCCCACACATTCCTCAAGACCCAGTCTGTGAACTATACAGGTCAACCAATACATGTTTAATGTCTGAGCACATGTGAAGCTGCCTGTTTATCTACTGATCTGATGTGATCTGGTGTCAACATTGTTTTCACTCATGCCACCTGCCATCATGTTACATGCTAACACACACACACACACACACACACACACACACACACACACACACACACACACACACACACACACACACACACACACACAGATATATATATCCCTTGCTGCTGTGCTCCAAGTGTTGTTGTTCTCAGCATTTTTGACAGATACAGCTCTGACAGCTTAAGCATGTGTTTTGTCTTTACAGTTAGAGACAACTGTTTTTGTAAATGTGCATCTGTTGACTGTGACTCACAACCTGGTTTTCAGAGATCCTTATTTACAACTCTTTATGCTTCATCATTTTCATTCCCCTGCTTCCATACCCTTCAGATTATTTCCCTACAGTGCAAACAGCTGCTATGAATCATTATCTTGTGAGTTCTCAGGTTTGGTGCAACACAATGCTACATACTGTGCAAGCTGACCATGAGTACCAGTCAAACAGTCACACATGAGCTGCATTTAGCAGTACTATCATTTTAAAATTGCTATTTAAATTGTAATACTTGTATCTGTACTTGAGAGACCAGTCGGCATAATGGTTAAGCTATTTGTCTCTCATGCAGAAGGTACAAGGTTTGAGCCTGTCCTCCGGCCAACACATGTATGTAATTTACATGTTGTTTCTGTGAGGTTCCTCCCAAAAATATGCTGAGTATTTCCACCTGAAACTCACCCAAGAATTCAGTTGTGTATAATAGCACACACACTAGCTGCTTACTCTAGAGGGAAGAGTTGTACAGACCAACTGCTTTGGCATCAACTCTGGTGCACAGTATCTTCATTATAAGAGAACATGGATCATGGACTGAGCACTGTGGCACTTGATGGTGTAAAACATTGTCTCTTAGTGATTCAGTTGTGCTGACTAATGTCACCAAAAATGGTCATGTGTATTTGCCAGGGATAACTGAGTCTTTTGACCATTCATTTTGTCTGTAGAGTAACATAACTTGGCAGGAAAGGGTCTGTACCTATATAAACATAATTTTGTTTGGGTGATGAAAGTTTCTTTACCGCATTCACATTGGGGTAGAAAATATAATCACTGTCCCAAATCTGTGTGATTAAAGCAATATGGTACTATCATGTTATTTCTGCACATTTCTATTTTTACAATGAATAATCATATTTCCTGATGTATTCTATTTCAGAAATAAGCATATTTGCCATAAAATTATGATTTTGGACAAGAATCTATAATACAAGATTAGAACAGCATACAAAGCTGCAAAAGGAGAAAGTATGTGTTAGTCAATTAAAATTTTACTTATTAGTATATTTTTAAAACCCAAGGCAATCTACAGTGCATAGATCACATGAGAAAATGAATATCAATAAATAATTTAAAATACTTCTATTACTGCATTAGCTACTGGAATTAATTAGTGACTGAAACCCTGCATAATTAAAAAAAGGTCTTTAATTGAATCATAAATGCCAATACTGTAGGACTGCCTCTGAAAACACAAAGCAGAAATTCCCATTAGATAGGAGCCACAAAATAAAAAATAATGTTAACAGTTGCAGTTGTTAAAGAGAGCTTGGAAAATGTAACATGCCCTCCTTGATTTAGCTGAGGTTCCTTTCTGAGTTCTAGGCTTCTAGTAGACCCTTAATTTAGCAAGGTTCCTGATCATGTAATACATTTTACACATGAAGTGCAGCTTTATAAGTGATCCTTCATTTGACAGCAACCAGGGAAACAGCTGTAGAAGTCATGCAATACCACAGTCCTCGAAACTCTATTTATCAATAAAACAGCTGCTTTCAACATGAGCAGCAATCAGTGAATTTAATTCAAAGTTCGTCCTATTTACGTGGCATTGGAGTAGTTTAATCATGATGACATTATCAGATGTGTAGCTGCTACCAGTCAGCTAGAGAAAAAAGTGATTGATTCCAATAATGTTCATAAGATTGAAACAGGAATACCAAATGGTAAGCCGTAACTGTTATTTAAGTGTTAATTTAGGTGTGGAGGGGGCATGCTGCAGCCCAGCAGTCCAGAATCATGAACCTCCCCTGGTGTTCAGTTTGCAGTCATCACCAATATTAGTCAAGTATACTTCAGGGATATTGGCCTGGATATCTGCAAAATAAATGCCAAACAGGAGATGACCAAAAACTGATCCCTGTGGTATCCACTAGTTACAACTTTATACTCAGAGAGGTTACCACTACATTTCACTGCTTAGGATCTATTGGATAATCAGTGCACCATCCAGAGGGCAACACAAAGATTGACATTATGCTTATCTAACTTTTCAGTAATACCAGCATGAAGGATAGTATTTAAAGCTTTGGATAGATCAAGATAAGCAACGCACACATAGTAACCACTGTTCACAGTCTCAGTAACTTTTTCAAAGTTTTCTTGGTTCATGAGATTGGGCCTGCCATTCACAAAACCAGACTGAGTGGTGTCTATATCAGTTATGTTGCCTAGGTCTGCATAACTGAGTTCTGCTATTATATGCTCCATGGCTTTGCATTTCAGGCTACTGAGTCTAATGGGCCTATAATTACCAAGGTCTATAAAGGGGCCATCCAAGTATAAAGATGGGTATTCTCCAGGCACCAGGGCCAAACCTATGGATCGACTGAGGTTGAAATGTACAGTTAGAATCTGGGAATGTTCATAATGTGTACTGATGATAATGCAGCCTAGTATATTATTTGGTCCCATGAAAATATTATTTTTAGCCTGTAAAAGAGGTTATATGACTTGTTTCAAAGGGATTACAGAGCAAATTACATTTTTTGAGATAACTGGCTCAACAATGTAAGTAGATGGGATAAAGTTAGTACTAAATTTGACTGCTAATATATTGGCAATATCCTTCATTTTGAAATAAGTGGTATCATTATCGAAGAGCTCTATATATTGTTATAGATTATTCCTTAATTTCTTGGCATAACTGAAGAAGCTGTTGTAGTTTTCTTTGGTATCTTTACTAACCGTAAGTTCATATTCTGTTTTACATTTTCTAATAGTCGTCTTGCATACCTTGCTGACATATCGCAGTGTGGACTTCAGGTAGGGGATTTGTTTTACAACTTTTCATTGTTTTCCTTGTTGTTATACCATTTATTGATCACGGCATCCTACCTGTGAAGTTTAAAGGTGATTTGATGCTCCAAGTTATGCTTTAAGATAAGGTGATGGTGTTTCTGACAAATTTCTCCAGTTATGCCAGGTAATTAAGGAATCATGTCTAACAATGTATGGAGCTCATCCATAATAATATCACTCATATTTAGTGTTTTGTTCATTTGTAGTGGAATGTTGTGAATTTCTACAAGTTGAGGGATGGGAAAATAGTTAAGGTGTTTACTTCAGAGGCAAGGTACAGGGTTTAATTCCTACATTTGAGGTGGGAGATTTGGCTAGGCTTCAAAAATAGCCCACATGGGTAGATAGCCTAGTACTAACCTATGAACCTAGAAAGTTAATTTGCCATGGAGAATTCCCTAATGATGGCTTCATTTGGTGGTGGTGGGTAGCATAATTAAGCCTGACAAAGAATGCAACTAATTTGTGATCAAATTTATCCAGGGATGAGGAGATGTGTGGTGGGGTACAGACAAAGGCTAGGTTGGTAAGGACTAGGTCAAGGACATTAGTGCCTTTAGTGGGTAGTTTTACAATCCCGTGGTAGTGGTGCTGCGGTAGCGTTGTCACCTCACAGCAAGATGTTGTCCCGTACGATTCTCAGCTAGAGCGTCTTCTGTGTGGAGTCATGCGTGAATGAGCATGCCTTAGTTGAAGGTTGTGCATCAGGGCTGGTAACTCGGCACGTAAAAATCCACTACCAAACATTAGCAGACTGGTGTTCCGCTGTGGCGACCCCTAACCGGGATAAGCCGAAAGACACAACAACAGTGGGTAGTTTTACAAATTGCTACATCATTACTATTGATCAACTAGTTGAATTTTTTAAGGGTGATTTGTTGCTCCAAGTTATGGTTTAATGGAAGGTGATGGTGTTTCTGACAAATACAGGTATTAATTTATTTTATTTTATTTATTTATTTTACATTTGTTGACCGGGCTAGTCCAACTGGATATATGTCCATTTTCAGTAGAGGCCCGGGGAGAAAAGCTCCGCTTTTAAACTAGATAAAATCAAGACAATGCAAAAAAAAAAAAAAAAAACACAATACAAAAAAGGATACATGCAATATGTAAAGTAAATAAAATTTTCTCCATCAGCTTAGGGATGAGGAGATGTGTGGTGGGGTACAGACGAAGGCTAGGCTGGTTATTTTCCCACAGTTACCCAAGGGCCTGAAGGCATGATAGGTGCTAAACTCTGGTATTGTGTGACTGATGCCATTACACAAAACCATGTCTTACTAACTACACAGACATGAATGTGTTTGAGTTACAGGATGGTCTCATATTCTGGAATTTTCTGTCTAGAATGCTAGCACTGAGTAGTGCTACCATAACAATTTCCTAGTTTGGGTTTTAGTTTGCTATGAAAGAATGTCCAGTAATAAAAGTCTGCCAAAAAAGCACTATACAGACAATAAAGGCTTTAGCCAGTATGCAGAAGCCCTGATCTTATCCACCATCTCATGCCAGGCCAACATATACTGGATCTTTTTAGAATGGCACCAATTACTTTGCCAGTTATTAAAGCCAATTATCTTGTCTTAGTATTGAGCCATTATGGTTGGTGAAGACAAAATATTACTTAAGACCAATACCATTTCTGCCTCTAACATATGCATATCAAGTTCCATCATGCCTCTTTGAATGTTTTTTGTCTGGGTGGAGTGCCAGAGGTCATTCATTTCTACATGGACCACTGCCACTGAGTGGTAGTCATACTAGATTTGTTTAAGGGATCTTAGGGCTCTTGTGACATTATGGATCCTGAAAGCAGACAAGCAGCTTATGGGCACCCTCTTCTTGTCCAGTCTGGAATCTGTATGCCCAAGAATAGAGTCACCTGTGACCAAGGCATATCCCTGTCTGGTGGCAGATGCAGTGGGCCTTATGATATTTGGCCTACTTTCCTGGATATCCCTGAGTGATCTGTGTGGAGCTACAGTATGTGGAAGTGGAGAAAGTGTAGGTGATGCCTGGTGTGCTAAAGGCTGAGATCTTGAAGTGTGTGTTCTAGAAGGATTTTACAATTTTTTTCTTTACAGCCTTAGAGTAAGTGATAGGCTTAGTGGTTTGTTGTGACTGATGCAATGTTGTGAATGTAGGATGCTTACTAATAATGGAATGGGGCAAGAGGCTTGCCCCCTTGTTTCTTAAAATGTCTTGAAGATTGTGTTGTCATCTGACAGAAGCAATGACCAGTTGGTAAGCATAAGGCAGTTGCTACATTGCTTTAGAACACCTAATACAATCAAACTTTTCATGTATGGGATAAAAACAGATGTTTGAGCTACATTACTGGAGAGTAGAGGACAGGGGGTTGGAGGAAGACCCTGAAAATTTATAGACAGAGTATTTAGGATGATACTCTGACGTAAGTTCAGTTAGATGATTACTAATCTAGAGTTCTTAATGAAAAGTCAGAATCACGTTTGCCAAGATTGATAAATAGTGGTGATTTGCATATTGGCTACTACCTGGCTACTACAGCTACACTAAACTTGGAGTCCATGTCCCTTTGGCTGTTGTATTACCAGAAGCAAAATGCTAGCACTAATCACAGGCTGATTTCTGAGAAGCAGGTAACAAGCTCTTTGGTGATTAATAGTTTTGTCCCAAATACTGCATGAATCTGTAGATTTGATGTAGCCTTTTTATAGTATCTGCCCTAGATAACACATACAGCAGCTTAGTACAAGAGAACTAAACCGCACAATGGTCCAGAATCAGGGAAGTCCCACATATGATACCCAATCAGAGGCAGCCAGGCATCAATGTCCCTCTGCTCCTTTCCTCACCTGGAGAAAACAGTAGCATTAATCCCAATCTGGTTCCTAATAAGCAGTTTTCAGGCTTTCCAGTGATGGACAATCTCTAGGAAGGTGAGAAAATGTCCTAGTGCTCCTTCTCTTGCCAGAAACAAAATGGAAGCATTACTTCCAAGCTGACTTCTGAGAAGTGATTTGTAGGCAACCAGTGATTGGTAGTCTTGCCCAGATGTCTGTGATTTTTAAAATCAGGGTATGAGAAAATTGATTAATACTCTTAGGTTTTTCAGTGTGTGCTAATCAGAAGGAAGATATCAAACAGAGGGTAACTGAAGTTTTAATAGTTGAAGGGCCATTCCAGTTTAAACTTCTAATGTTCATCAGTATAAGTGGGCAAGATGAGACTTGGAGAGGTTTCCAAAGTGAAATGTGCAGCACAGGTGAGCCTCTAAAGAGACTCTGAGTTAAATAGCACAACACAGAAAAAGGTGTGAGGCTGGGAAATGTATTCTCACAACAACAGCAGTCACAAGTCCAAGGCAGCTCCAAAAGATGAAAACTTTCAGAGTTCGTCTTTTCTTAAGTAATAAATGCTACTTCTCAGCTCCTCCCACAGATCACCTAGAATTCATATCTTTATAGTCAGCGCATAGTAGAGAAAATAAATATTTCCTAACTTGCTCTAAATACCGTATTTCCCTGAAAATAAGACCGGATCTTATATTCTTTCTCCTGGCGAAATGCGCATTAGGGCTCATTATCAGGGGATGCCTTATTTACCCGCACCATACAACAATCTACCTTTATTCAGTTATTCATGTACAAAAATTGACATTAATTAATGAACACAAATCGATATTTCTTCATGTACAAAAATTGACATTTATTCATGTACACAAATTGAAATTTATTTTGTACTTTTCTATTATTGGACAACAGTTCTAATAACGGGTTGACAGTTGTGTGAGAATTCTACATAAACAGTGCAACAAACATTTCAACTCCAGAATATCTGCACCTTGGCTTTCACAGTTATTCAAATAGTCATGTCATCTTCTTCTGGGACATTGTCATAAGTGTCCAACCCCCGAATTCTGGCCTGAATTTCTTGCAACTCCATTTCCTCTAGCACCATTGGCCCCAGTCTGTCATGCCTAGCAATTGAGTTCTGCTTAAATGAGCACTGCTTCTCCAAGTAGCCTGCTCGTAGTGCATTGGCAACACAGCTGTCAGTGATTTTATCCCATGGATTTTTCACCCGAGTCACGACCTCTTGCAGGCTAGGCATCACAAAGTTTCCATGCTGATTGCTCTCCATTCTATTTTCAATGTAGTCATTGAGTTCCATACGCAAATGGTCCTTGAATGGCTTGTTTATTGCAATATCAAAAGTCTGGAGATAGGGAGTAATTCCTGCGGGAATCATTATTTTATCTATTCTCCTCCGTGCTAGGAATTTCTTCATTTCCTTAGCGCGGTGAGTGCTGGCTGAATCCCAGACTAGCAGACCTCTTTCGCCACCTCGCAAAACAAGTGGCAGCATTACATCGACCCACTTCCTTACAACTGCTTGGGTGCATCAGGCTTTTTTGGTTTCAAGAATGTAAATGCCTGAAACAAGTTATATCTTATCTTTCTTGCCCTTACTAATGTTTAGAGGTGGGTTTTTCTTTCCATCTAGACGAATTGCCAAAATACAGGCAACACGTATGCTCTCATAACCAGTGGAGGGAATGTAGATTGACGAGGCACCCTGCTGATCAATTATTGTTTGAGATCCTTGGCCCATAAACACTGCAGTTTCATCCATAGCAATCATGTTGGAGAGTTGGTATTTAGAAAAGTTAATTCCATCAACAAAGGACTTGAAAGCAAGTGCACATTTAATAACTTCAGTATCTACCAACTTGAACAGTGTTGTTAATCTTAGAGACAGCTCATATCGCTGAAGGAAGCCATCCAGCCAATGTTGCGATGCTTTGAATTCTTCTGGGGATATTTCTAACTGTGGTGCTATTGCAAGGGCAAATGCTTGAATATCAGCCCAGTGCACAACCAAAGCCTTTGCTCTCCTGTTAGCAATCCACTCACAGATGATGTCTTCAAGCTCAGGAAATAATGGTTGCCGACCTGATCTACACTTATACTTCTTAGTTTTTCCCTCATCGGCCTGTTGACTGCTCACCATTTTCGGACCATTCGAAGATCTGACTTCTTCTCTTTACAGAAAGCCGTCAGGTTCTTTCCACAGAAGTCCTGCAGAATTCCTTTCTTGTAGGCGATGGAATAGCTCTTTCATTTTGCACTCATCTTGTCTGGGAGGGGTTAATTGAAGACTTACACGACCGGAGTGGCAACACAAAATGGCGCCGGTTATGAACAGAAGACACTACCACAGCTGTTCGTTACCATGAGCATGCGCTTCCCGCGCGTTGTCTGTACTTTGACCAATCAAAGTACACCTGCGTGGGTTTATGGGCCAAGGATCTCAACCATCAAGTGTGAGTGATGATTAGGTTACAGTAAGAATTGGAACTGGGGCTTATTTTTGGGGTAGGGTTTATATCATGAACACCCTGGAAAAACCATGCTAGGCCTTGCTCTCTGGCTAGGTCTTATTTAGAAAGAAATATGGTAATTACTTTAAAACTCCAAGAAAACAAGACAAATGTAAACTATAAGAATTGTAAAGCGAAACAAATTTAAGCTAAGATAAATTGTAATAATTGAAATAATGGGTTTGAGTTAATCAAGACTCAAAAATTTCATAGACTTATCATATAAAACACATAGTGCAGACATGCAGTATTGCACGTTAGTGATAGCTGGTGACCTCAAAAGCAAAGGGGAGCTGCAGGAAGCAACTGAATGGGTTAGGCTAATTGAATAAGGTGGGTCTCTAATACAGCAGAGTGCTGACCATTATTTGCAATCAAGCAACATATGCGGTTATTCATTTTTACCCACTAACTGTATCAGTATGTACCTACTCATTAAAGCCACTTTGCCAGCTAAATATATTTCATGTCTGACTGCAGTCAGTAATACCAGCCTTAAGTGAAATCGACATCATGAACCTTCTGCTGCACACTAGTCACCTTTTTCCCCATCATCCTGACCACACACTACTCAGACAGATTACTTCTTTCTTGTTTCTTCATGCTTTGTCTTAATTGTTAGCTTCAGGCCATTCTTTAAACACACCCCTAACTACTCAAAATTCTACTACAATAAGTCTAGAGAATACAGTTGAATTAAACAGGATATCTGTGGGCCTATAAATTATAGGGCTGTTGATAAACTAAGGTGCATCTTAAAGCTTTTATTAATTTTGAACAACCTTTTGATTCAATGATGTCCTGAGCAAAAAATCATGAATAAAAAATGCAATATTATTCTTCCTTTCAAGGAAAAACAAGTTGTGTCTTAAACTTAATTTTCAAAGGCTACAAAATAGTATCTCAGTAAAGAGAGAAGACAAATATAAGGGATTCTATTTTGTATGACTAATTAATTTAATGTTGAACTGGAAACGCCAACAAAACAGTTTGAACATAACAAAATTCCAAAAACAAAAAACTGAATGAAATAATACTGAGAATGGAAAACTATTTCCTCTCTTGATATTTACACTAACCATCACCCCCATAACTGTAGCCTCATATTTGTCTGAATAGTGCCAGTGTTATGTGAAGATTTTTATAAAGGTAAAGTGTAGGGTTAATGTTGAGGGAAGGGGCAATGTTAGGGTTAGGGTTAGCAGCCATTACTAAAGAGGGCAGTAAATCAGTGTAATTAAAACTGCATGGAATACTGGACTGTTTTTTTTAAATGCATACAATTTTATTCTGGAGTGATTTCAAAATAGACCTGAAGTTTTTTTTTTTTTTTTTTTTAATTAAATTATTTTGTATTGCCATGGAAGTCAGTACTTTAAGCATACACAGTAAGAACTGTGCTCATGTTCCACTGTTTATTAAACTTATTTAACATTTTACATAAATTAAAAAGGAGAAAAAAGAAAAATGTTCCAATGAAACTGTGGGATGGAGCAGCAAATTTCACAAGCCACCTTCTTGTAACTAAACTGTCGCACAGCATGCATTAACAACATTTTTGCAGGAAGGCTGCTCCATTCTGCAACCTTCAGTGCATGGAGACTTCACTCTCAGACTTTTAATATCTACATGCTAACTAAAAGATCACAGAAACTAAAAAAAAAATAAGGAAAACGTTCTTCTCCTTGTACTCTGAGTCACCTGACTTTACCATCACTACTAAACAGCATCTGTAACAAAGTAATAACAGACACAATAACTGCTGTGTAAACCAGGCTTAAACCTTGCCTGTGATATAAGTAGCACCTGCTGGAAAGACAGTTGTGTATCCTAGAGACTACCCTTTCTCTGTAACACACTCCCCATCCACGTGAAGCAGAGTTCTTCCCTAACACAATTCATGTATAACTTGGACAATTGGATGGGGAAATGTATCCTGTTATGTATAACTTGGACAATTGGATGGGGAAATGTATCCTGTTTTGGCACCCATATCTCTAATGGACAGAGGCAGCCAGTAAATGGTTCATATCCCAGGCCCTTGCTTGAGATTTGAGATGCATGTCTAGGTTTTGAAAGAGCCTTGTGGTCGTAAGACTAGTACACATCTACGAACCTATGAAAATCAGCTCCCTCCTCTTGTGGCCTGACAAAGTCTTTCCTTACAACTCTATTCCAGCAAGACCAACTATAGCAAAGGTTGTGCTCTTATGCTAATTAGAATATAAACATTACATTTGAATCAGCTACAAAAAAAATGATACACTATAAGCCATCACCAACAATATCTGCCATTTAATCACAAACACAATTCCCTTAAAGCACCACTACCTCACTCTTTCAAAAAGTGGCTTCATAAAACAGAAAGCTAGCACAAGAATTGAAACTCAGCTGTTTAAACTACTGTGTCTGAAAATATTTCTCCTCTAGCAATGAAATTAACTGGGAAAACATTGCCCTACAACATGTGGGGCTCTTCTCATTCTGTTCCAACTCTTACCTCCCACAACTAAGTTAGATCTTTCCATACACTCCTTCTCTGCTATTGCCCCTGTTTTTTGGCAATCTCACTCCATCCACTTAAAATAACTCTCCTCTTTCCCTAACCTTAAACTACAAAATAACTTCTCAGGGAAGCCCAGTGCTCATCTCTCCAGAGTGGTCACATCAACTAGCCATGTATCCACTACTATTTCTCTCTCCTGTACTTTCCTCTTACTTCTCCATCATACAGACCTGCTGCATATTAATGTAAATGCACTTAATATGCAACTCAGAGTCTTACAAATTTTGTGCAAATACTGCTCAGCCTCCTGTACGTTATGCGGTAAAACTATTGTATTAGTCTCTATATTCATGTTGGCTATCTATTGACTATTCATGCTATTCCGTGGGTTCCACAATCCTAGTCATGCCCTTTAATCACTATGGAATAAATTCTAGCAGCCCTCTCTAAACCTAAGAATACTTCATCCATGGTTCTTGATGACATGCCAGGTTGCCTGATTATCAGTGCTGAATATGATCTTCCTGAACCCCTACTTAACCTGTTTTAATCTAAGCATGTCCACTGAGTACATTCCTGAAGTCTGGAAAACAGCTGGCCCAGCTACAGACCCTGATAACTATAGACCCATTAGTCTCAATAGCCTCATATGTTAAGTTATGATGCACATTATCTTAGACCTTATTAATCTGGACATTGAACATTTCCTATCTCTGGACCCTTATCAATTCAGCTTTGTTATAGGTTGGTCATGCCACTATAACTTCATGAATTTCTTTAAAAAGTAACCAAAACAGTGGAAAGTGGTTATGCAGTGTATACAGCATATCTAGATCTGGCCAAGGCCTTTGACACTATTCACAATGCAGGTGTTACTAATATTGTTGTTAATCTGAATATAAATCCTTATATTTTGCAGTGTATTGCTAACTGGTTGTCTGACAGAAGCCAAGTGGTTAGAGTCACATGTGTCACTTCTAAAAGCAAAAAAAATACCAATGACATACCACAGGGCTCAGCTCTGGTCCCTCTCCTATTTGGCATTTATTTCTTAGTCCTTCCAGCCAGCACTTCTAGCCTATGGTTAATTAAGTTTGAAGATGACTGTAAAGTGGATGCTATTTGATTTTCAACTGACTCAAAATCGCTCCAACATGGGTTAGACCATGTTAAGAATAGGTGCAAGGACAGTGGTCTCAAATTAAATGAAAAAATATAGCATTGTTGATTTTTGTAAATATAACAGTTTCACTTACTTTATAGGTGATGCACCCCTCAAATCAGGTACTGTTGAAAGGGAGGATGGCACCCTTGTTGATAATTCCTTATCATTTGATGAATATGTCTCCACAGCAGTTTGGAAATCCTTTTATCTGGCACATCTAATTACCAAAGGCATCTCTACTTGATCCAAAGTTGTCTCATTTCTCCTTAACTCATATGTTATCAGACTAATTATTGAATATAATATACATTTTCGCATACATTTGTCTAAATGTATCACTTGTGAGAACACATTGCTTTATAACTTCATAACTAAAAACATTAGTGGCTTCTCTCTTGCAGACTTGTCTGTGGAGATTTGTAACTAGCCTTTCAAGCCATGAAATATCCAACCCTATTTAACCTCCTATTCATTCATAGAACTAATGGTACCTTAAATACTCTGCTAAAAGAACTAAACTGTCATCAGCAGATAAATATGACATGTTGGCATAAGGGATATATAACCCAATGTATTCCTCAGTTCTGGAATAAACTTCCACTACATTGTAAGCAGAATAGCAACCTTCAGGGTCAACTTAGATAAATGGATGGCAGCCTCAGATTCTTCTCTGGTGTATCTTGTCTTGCCCTACTTGAAGCTAGATGCAACTCTTGACTAGAGTTTTTCACTAGGTTTGTAGTGGTCTGCAGACTTTGCCTAGTACTTACCTATGAACCTATGAATTACTTCTGTTTTGTTCCTGGTGAGAAAAGAGAAGAGGGGCATTATTTCCTCATCTTCTTAGAGATTACCAATCACTGGAAAGTTCAGAAATTCTTCTTAGGAACCAGCTTGAATTCAGTGCTGCTTCTTTACTTCTGGTGAGAGAAGGGCCCTGATTCCTGCTGGCCTCCGACTGAGCAGTGTATATGGCACGTCACTGAGTGGTCTAGCTGCAGTTTTGCCAAGAACCTCTTCAGGGCTTTTGTGCAACTTAGCCATCTGTTGCATCCAGCTGCTGTAGGTTCTATCTAGGGTATCTACTAACAAAGACTATGGCAAGTATATTGAACAAAGTAATATCTTAGTTAATGCTACATCTCAGGAAGCAGCTTGGGATTAATGCTACTCTGTGAGAGAAGTCAAGGATCATTGGTTCCTAGCTGCATGCAGCTGTGTTGAAACAAGCACAATTTCTACTACCAGACAGACAGCACCTCCAGTAATTAACTCCAAATGTCATTACACCCTGTCAGCTCACATTACTCATCACCTGAAACCTTGGATATGATAATTTCCACCATCTCTGCAGGCAGCTTGGTTGAAACAGGCATCCTTAAACCTTGTAGCAATTTTTTCACATTTACTGACAACCGGATACCACTTAAAGAGACTGTTCTAGTATGTGAGAGATGCAGTTATTTAAAACTATTGGAGGCAAAACTCTTACATGAAGACACTACAAATAACAAGCAGGTTATCAGTAACACACACAATCACACTAAACCTATCACACACAGATCAGACCTACATATGCTTAAAAGTAGCCTAAATAAACCACAAAGCTTTCCTACATGTAGCCTATTAAATAAGTACTCTCTGCAACTTCAGAAACATACAACACAGGCTGCACTCACCTTGAAACATACATCAAAGAGTCACAGTGTCTCATTTCAAAAGCCCATAAGGCAAACCTCCATACCATCTAATATTCTAGCTATAGGTGATTCCCTTTTGAGATACAGAGACGCACCACTCACCAAGCTGTGCATGGAGATGGTCACAGCCAATTGTCTATCAGGTGCCAGGATTCACCATATTATGCAGGTACAACAGTCCTTGCACCACAAGTACACATATGATACAGTCATTGTACATGTGGATGCAAGTGAGTTGAGGCATGCCTGCTTGGACTGTATGAAGACAGACATGATAGAGATCTCAAAATGTCTGTCTAAGGCACATTAAGAGCACCATATCACTGCAGGGTTTCAATGCCTACCACATTCATAGGCCCACCACACTAGATGAAGGCACTAAAGGTAGTAGTGTCTCTGAATTTGTAAAAAATAAATAAACACTTTACCTTCAGACTAGTTAGAGAAAATAACAATCTGGAACTCCTCAACATCCAACATGCCATTAACAAGACATTTTATCACATCATGGTTAACTATAGGACCCCCTCTATATCTCCTCTCAGTTCATAACTCCTACCTAACTAGTATGGAGTCTCTACATGTTAAGCCAAAACTATTCCCATAAAGGACTTCAGCTACCCTTCCATTAAAAAGGAGATATATACATCCTCTAAAATGCATATCCAGAGAAGTTTAGACTTCACCAATACAAACTCTATGGACAAGTTAGTTCACATCACAACCATGGATGATAAAACCCTGGACTTTGTTCTTACCTACATGGGGCAGTTTTCCTTACAATCTGTATCAAATCCCACTCTTGTTAAATCAGACCACAAATCAGTCACATTTACCTTAAGACTGAATCCAGAAGCATGCTCCAATACTTTGGTATTCAGAGATTAAATCTAGAAGCATGCTCCAATAATTTGGTATTCAGAGATTAAATCCAGAAGCATTCTCCGATACTTTGGTATTCAGAGATTAAATCCAGAAGCATGCTCCGATACTTTGGTATTCAGAGATTAAATCCAGAAGCATGCTCCAATACGTTGGCATTCAGAGATTAT
Organism: Protopterus annectens; assembly: GCF_019279795.1. Lineage (NCBI taxonomy): Eukaryota > Metazoa > Chordata > Ceratodontiformes > Protopteridae > Protopterus > Protopterus annectens. The sequence goes on along the minus strand of NC_056738.1, from coordinate 539,201,573 downwards.
GCCAAGGCTGCTCTACTGGCACAGAGTGATGACCTGGATGAATTCAACATCCCCTTTCCAGCTCAATGACCCAAGATTATATGTTTCTGATTCTGAAGGCGGTATGGACCTCCTCAAAACTGATTGCATGTATAGATCTGCAATCACAGGACTGCATTCATATCTGCTGACCTCACCAGATCCAAATTTAGTGAAAGTTTTAAAACATGTGATAAAAAGGAGGCCAAAATGGACTAAAAGTCCACAGTAATACAGAATAAAAATGATTAATGAAGAAAACATGTGGACCACCACTCCAAAGACCATATAAAACCGTTTAATCAGATAAAACAGAAGCAGAACAAGCGCATTTGGGTTTCCCCCTTTTTCGGGTTCACATAAAACTATAAAAACACAAACTAAATAGTCTAAGATTACTTCCCTGCCTAGTTTAGCAGATGCATATCAGTGTCGGGGAAGAAGGAAATTAAAATAGAAATAGACAAAAACCAGGCCGCAACTGAATGTGCCAAAAGACAACAAAAAAAAACAATATAATGAGAAGGATTAGAGGAGAAGGCAAGACATGTGGGAAAGGCATAAATACTGTGGTAAGTATAGAAAACACCTGGAACAACCTCATGCTGATTAGGAACTGATGTAAGAATGTTAAACGACAGGTGAATTTAAACCAAAAAAAAATGAAAAGGTTAATGTTGGCAGCCCAGGACTGCAGTGTATGTACACATTGGTTTACAAAGTCAACTCAACCTTTTTGAAAAACAGATGACTGAAGGTTCTGTAAAACAGAACTGGAAACTGTCACATATCTTGTTGTTGGGTATGATACACTAATTGCTAAGAGACTGTTGCATTGGAGATCATGCAAACATTAGAATACTGAAGTAACTGACAAGCATTGGAAACATGAGCCACAAAGCATTATAGAGAATGATGAAGTCTGTATCAAACGGGATCACCCATTACCAACAGCTCAGAAAATAGTTGTGAGAAAACCAGAAATAGTAGTCCATGAAAAGAAGACAAAAGTAGCATTGATCATTGAAATTGTTAAACCCAGTGATTGCAGTGTCTTCCTTCCAGAGAGACACAAAGTAATAAAATACCAGGCAGAAACAACAGTAATGTGGAAGAAAGATACCCATACTGTTCCAATACCAGCAGAAGCAATGGCTCTCATATAGAAGTAGTTACATTCATATTTAGATATGCTACTAATACATGTAACTCTGTGAATTACAGAAAGAGTCAGCTCTGGGCACATTGTGGGTGCTGCAAAAAACAATTTTGACTAACATCAAAGACTGAAACAATACTCATTTCATGAACTTTAATCATACCCTGATTTAAGAACGGGGTCCATTTTCACAATGGTATTAGAAACCCTAAAGACTTGGAGAAATTAAATTGAGCAAAAACATAAAACAGGCTCCAGAATAAGATTTGACTTTTTTGCCAGAAAGTTAGTGTGGCTTTATTTTTTCTGCCATTATCTGAATAAGAGAATTAGCACTACACAGATAGTAATAGATATAGGATAGGAAATACAACGTGGGAGTTATCTATACCATTACATGTTTACAGACTAGCACTGCTAATCAGCATGTAGCAGTAAATATTATTTTCCCCAATGTCCAGCTGATAATCTAGTTGCAGAAACAATCTCATTGACTGAATTGACAGCAGATTTAAGAATTTGGAAAATGAAGAGTGAAATAAATTTCCTTCAGCAGTTGGGTCAGCCATTGTTATCCAAGTTAAAACTCAAGTACATATGAGAATCAGTATATCAGATTGTAAAACTTTCCCAAAGGAATGGAACATGTCAGCATGATCTGGTTCCTAATAATGTGGTTGACAAAGCTACCCAATTTGTCTTGTGGAATTTGTTTGGCAAAATAGTAACACCATCCTAAAGCTACTCTTCCAAATTAATACACCAACTAGTTATTATTGTGTTTTTGTCATATTGTTATAAACAAATTTTTTAATTAATTTAAAATCTGAGTAAATCCAGAGTTCAAAATGGCCGCTGTTCTGTGAGCACTGCTATCACCTAGGTCTCTGATATACCCTGGATTAAAACAAACCCAGAAGGGAATGCAGAATTAACAATACAGAAATAACTGTAGATATTTACTGCTAATATCATCCAGCAAACAAAAGAGGAAGAAAAAGTGACAGATTCATCTCAGAAACAGCAGGATTAACTAAGATTTCTGAATAACAGCTTAAGCCATGTGCTACTAAGGCCCTGCATCTGACTGCAAGATTGCTAAAACACTATACAGCAAAATATCAAAAGAGGAAAATAATATGGAAACAACAATAATTAAGACCAAATTCTCAGTACTAGCCTCACCTGAGAAAGACACAACTTCAAAAAGACAAAAGACAACTAAACAAACTGACAACTTTAAAACTACAAATAAATCCAAGACAGACCAGCCAGCTAATCTGGAAAACAAAACATCTGCCTTATTACCTATCCAGCAAGCAATAAAGGACTTATTACAATTTCAAACCTTTGGTGACTCATTCAACCAAATAATATCCAGAATGGAAAAATCTGAGTCCAAATTAATAGAAAATGAAATAAAAATAGACTCTATTTCTCAAAGAACTGATGTCCATGACAAAGAAATACAAAACTTACAAGCAAAAATAACAGACCTGGAAGCAAGATCTCGAAGGAACAATATCATCATCAGAGGAACACCTGAAACTGTACTTCATAACAATCTAATGTCAACAATCAAGCAAATAATAAACTCCCTGCTAGGAGTACCTGAAGAAATGCAGCAAATAACAGTAGAGAGAGCCCACAGAGCCCTGAGGGAAATGCAAACACCACTGAAACCAACACCTGTCTATATTAAAATATTAAACTACCAAGATGTAAATAAAATCATACTGGCAGTAAAGAAAAAAGGCACACTCACCTGGAATAATAATAAAATCTCCTTTGCTCAAGACCTCCCAATACAAATAAGACAAGTAAGACAACTAATATATCCATACTGCAGGTTCCTAATAGAAAAATAAGTCAAATTGCAGATGAAATATCCAAATCAGTTAATCTTCTACATCAAAGAGGTTAAATACATGGTCACTAACCTCAAAGAGGCAAAAGAGACATTCCTGGCCGTTTTCAAGCAAATTCCTCCTTCAGAAGTGAAATAAATACACAAAAAACGATAAAGGACCCTTGGGTGAAAAAATGACCCCATTCAAGAGCACTATAGCTGGGATCCAACTCTGAAAGCTTCCCCTTGCTGTCTAGGCCTTTAAATCCATGATGTGAGCTATGAGGAACACAGGAAAAGGAAGTACAGCCTGGGTAGGAACCAAAAATCAACTGCCGTTTCCGATGCACGAATATAGGAAGGAGCCTCCTTCTGGGACATTGGTCTGCAAATTCAGTCCCTCTATGATTATGAGGACTCCATTAAGAACAGTCAGTCAAAATGGATTTCAGCAAGCTCCAAAAGATTTTACTGCCTGAAAAATTAAAATTGATCTGCACCAGCTAAAAGAAGAAAGCTGCACCATAGATGTCAACCAACCTGCAAGCAAAACCTTGAAGAAATAAGGTACTGTTGAACTGAACCATTCACTAAACAGTACACCCAGTACTTTGTAGGTGAATGAAAATCCAGCCTTAAATAATAGGCAAGAAATAAACTATCAGAAACAGGCTATCTCATAGATTAATATTGGGAAAAAAAGGAAAAAAAATTGTTAAATGTTTTACGTAAATACTAGAAATGTGTTAAAAGATCCTGGAGAGAAGTAATCTCAGGAAAATAGTAAACTAACCTAACAATCTTGGGGTAATGTAAATATAGCCTTAATATGTTAACTATAGCTGAAGGACTGTTTAGCTAAGCTGTTTTTTTTATGTCTCCCTATACTTATAGGTGCCAAGTATATATTTTATAACCTACACAGATTGATGTGGAAAAACATTACAGGCACCAAAGAAGGCCGGAATCTGAATAAATAAAAGGGGAGGAAAAAGAAGTCAAATGAAAGAAAAATGTAAAAATGACAAGAGTGATTGTTTAACAATATTACTATGGTATATATAGTGCTATAATTTACTGAGAAATGTATATTAATGTGTTGTTTTAAAAATACTATTAGAAAGAATTAGTCACAAGACAAAAACAATACATGTTGTACCTTAAATGCAATACCATAATTGTATAAATAATATGTTGGAAGAGGCTAGGGATATTAAGTAGCAGTGTTTGTTGAGGGAACTAGTTTGTTCAGCTTTGTCCACATTGTTTATAGTAACACAGGGGGGATACTATGGGTTAAATCTATATCTAAAAAGAAAACACATTCCAAGATTAGACGTAAAGGTGAAACATATAACAAACCTTCATCCCCCCCCCCCCAGATTATTCCTGGTCCAGGGATATAGTGGTTAGGCACAGAGTAGGGAACAGGGATAAATAGATTCTTTCCTAAACCATCACACAGTAACACATACAAAGATAACAAAACAAAACTAATATGCATGGCATAGCTACGGAATACACCTAATAAATAAATGTGGGAAATAAAATCATGGAATGTTAAGGGGCTCCAAAACAAGAAGAAAAGAAAACTGTTCTTACACCTTACATTAAAAACCACAACCAACCTCATAATAATACAAGAAACACACTTGACTGCAGAGCAATGGGCAGAAATTAGCAGAAAGAAATGGATAAGTCAAATTATAGCTTCAGAGGGGAAAACAAACAGGGCTGGGGCTGCCATAATAATTAAAAAACAATTTAAAGAAAAAATACTTAAAACCAAAGCTGACAAGGAGGGAAGATGGTGTTACGTAACATTTAGTAGTCCTACAATACCAAAACATATAATGGTACTTAATGTTTACGTACCTTGTAATAACCAACAACACTTTTTTATGTCATTATACCCAATCTTAAACCAATTTAAAGATCACTACCTAGTGATTGGAGGTGACTGGAACACATATCAAATCCCAGAAAAGGATAAATCTAATCTGACCAAATCACATAATAAACAAGCCACATTAGCCCTTAATGAACTCAAAGAAGATTTCAAACTATATGACCCTTTTAAATATGGGAACAGTGCAGATAAAACAGGAAAATTCACATTCTATTTGCAATGCCACAAAATGTGGTCAAGGATTAATCTCTGACATATTCATTAACATGGACCCAACAATAACTATACATACCAGGTTCTTTTCAGATCACTCCAAAATCACACTGAACATTAACTGGGACAAAAAGATATATTTAGAGAATAGGGGTCATAACTGGTCATTAAACCCTAATTTACTTTCCAAAATGTATGTAATAAAAGAAACAGAAGCAATACTGAAAATAGCTCTTACAAATATCATTAACTCCCAAGTATCAACTGACATAGAATGGGCTGCAACCAAAGCACAAATTAGAGGATTGTTTATCAAAAAAGCAGCTTACTATAAAAAAATACAACTGAAAGAAGAGCATATACTGAAAGGGAAAATAGAGCATCTTGAAAAAGAACTAATAAATAACCCTAAGAACCAAACAAAAGCAGAACTTTTAAAACTGCAAAGGGATCTATATATGTTATAAACCAGGAACCTATCTTTTTATGAAGCCAGAATGTTAGCCACTTATGCAGAAGAAGCTCAAATACCATCTAGAGCTCTGGCCAGAATTATCTCTCAACACAAAAATGCATCCAATATATCAGAAATAAACTACAGAGACAAACTACACAAAAAATGAAGACATTATTAAAACATTTGAACAAATATACTCTCAAATATATGGAGCACAAATACTACAAACCTCAAAGGAAGATATAACTCTTTTCCTTCAAAAACTGACATTCCCTAAACTCAATTTAGACCAACAAAAAAAACTAGCTGAACCGAAATCCATCAGTGAAATTATTACAACAATCAAACACTTAAAAGCGCATAAGGCTCCGGGTCCGGATGGACTCACATCAGAATTTTACAAAGCATTTGCCCCCTTGATAGCCAAACTACTATACTAAGCACTGAATTACATAAAATAAATGATATCCACTTTAATGCCTTTAAAACCATCTTTATATTAAAAGAACACACAGATCCCAAAAACCCAGACAGCTACAGACCTATCTCCCTCTTAAATATAGATACTAAAATATTTACCTCTATACTTGCAAACAGAATGAAAAATCTGATAGAGAAAATCATTTCCCCAGAACAATCCGGTTTTACACCACATAGACAGACTAGTGACAATACATTAACATTAGATGCACTAATATCCTATGCTAACCGATACAATATCAACATCTACACAATGGTAGTGGATGCCCACAAGGCATTTGATAGGGTTAATCTAGAATTCTTACTCCAAACACTACCCTACTTTAATATACCCAATAACTTCATTCAGATCATCCAAACTCTCTTTAGCAATCCATACACATCTCTATATATAAATAAAACTTGGTCAAATAGGATTCTAATAAAAAATGGAACAAGACAAGGATGCCCATTATCACCCTTCCTGTTTAACCTATACCTAGAACCACTCTTTCTATACATTAAACAAAATACATACCAAAATCCTCCATCAATGCACAACTTCAAAATATACCTCACTGCATTTGTGGATGATCTGAACATATACTGCTCTACACCAAATTCAGATATAAACTAAATAATAGCTGCAATTGAGCATCTCTCGACTATGTCAAACTACAAACTAAACCTCAATAAAACTAATATTTTCCCCCTAAAAACACCCAAACTCATCTCACTAATACCATTGTTAAACACAATAAAAATAAAAGAAGAAACTAAATATCTGGGAATCACCTTTTTCCAGAATAACAAAGACTTCTACCCACACAATGTAAACCTTAAATGGCAAAATATAATGCAAGACTGTAAAAGATGGAACAACCTAAAATTACCATTCTTGGCCAAAGTATCAATAATCAAAATGAACATTTTACCTAGACTAATGTATATATTCATGACATCACAGACAACAATACATAATAAATTCTTCAAACAAATTCATACCTTCCTAGCAAAATTTATATGGGAACTCAAAAAAAACCCAGAATCTTCTATCCAAAATTAACACTACCCAAAAGCAAAGGAGGACTAAATCTACCAGATTTTAAAATGTACTACTCGATCATTAACACTAACAGAATATTAAGAATAGCTGAACATAACCCGTCAATGGAAAATTGGTCTCCTCTTTGGGTGACAATCTATTATAGATATATTAAAGCTCTAGGTTTCAATCCCAAAGCACTTCCATTCCTGAAGCAGAAAGAAATACACACTTATAACATTATAGAGCCCTTAAAACATTCTATCAACTTAGTGCAGAAACTCTTTCAATTCTTGAACCTTAGACAAGCCATGGCAATACTGAAACCCCTCATAAAAACCCAAATTTAAAAATAAACAATAAGATGCTGGACTTAGTCCCTTTTCCCAGACTGAAAGATAAAACAATCCAAGATATTTATCCCTACCTTAACTGTTCAATACAAGAAATGAGGACCAACTTAAACCTCCCTAAATCACACATAATAATCCTAAGACAAATCAAAGAACTGTGTTCCAGTTACCTCCAAAATGTTACTATGACCAATAGTGACATAGAAACTTGTAGCAGGTTTTGCAAAAACTATTATCACAACAAAGAAAACTATTACTAATTCATATAAAATGATAAATGAAATCAAATACCAGAAAGACCTCCTCTTTTCTAACTACTGGAGAAAAATTAAACTATACATAGATGATCAGCAAATAAGCTAGGCAATCAATCTAACACTGAAGATTCTACCCCTCAAAAAGTTAGCATACACTCAGCTCATGATCAATAATAATGCTTATTTTACACCTGCAATCCTACACAAATTTAACAGATCCAAATCACCTTTCTGCCCACACTGTAAGGACCAGATAGCTGACTTAATCCATGTATTTTGGAGCTGTAAATGTGTCTATAAACTCTGGAACTCTCTCAAGGTACAATTACAAAAAAACAGGTTATCAAACATCAATGTTAACTTGGGAATTCACTCTATTACACATTCTCCCACCCAACATAGCAAAAAAACAAGCAAATACACTTTTAACAATTTTCCTACTAATGAAACTGTATATAGCTTTTAAATGGCTAGATACGATAAATATCTCTTGGGAGGGTTTTAAACAAGTAGCCATACAACACCTTTTAGCTCATAAAATATTTATAGATAAAAGAAACAAAAACATGAAATCCAGAGAAATTTGGGAAAAAAACTTTAATATCATATTAGCATAAGTCATCACACAGCAACTTAGAAATGCACTATAATGGAACCAAAGAACACATACAAGTTCAGATATTAAATAATAACTTGGATAGTAGAAATGTATATACTGTCTATATAACTGTGGAACTAACAGTGAAAGCATCTATGTACATAGTGTAAATAGATATGTTGTACGACCTATATCCTGTGGTATTTGACATCAATGTATAACATATGTATATATATATATATATATATATATATATATATATATATATATATATATATATGGGTTCATATGACACCGTCGACAACTGACTGCACCGACAACCAGCCCTGTAACACGAGATTTAAGCGAGGCAACATCGAGCATTAACAATTTAAATAACCGACACGACATTGACGCTACACCGACATCGCTATTACAGCTAACGGTTCTAACATATGTGAGGTAGGGGATGTAGTTGTAATGTTAGACTGAGTGACATAAGTTTAGAAATACATCCCTTACCTCACATATGTTAGAACCCGTTAGCTGTAATACGCGATGTCGGTGTAGCGCGTTGTCAATGGTGTCGGTGTCGGTTATTTAAAGTGTCGATGCTGGGCGGTTTCATTAAATTCGTGTTACAGGGCTGGTTGTCGGTGTAGTCAGTTGTCGACGGTGTCATATGAACCCATATATATATATATATATATATATATATATAAGGTCATGTTGTAAAATAGTTTTTATTTGTGACATTTATTAATGTAAAAATAAAAATAAAAATGATTGAAAAAAAAATCTGAGTGAATCCATGGTTTTATAATATTCAATATCTGTGACTTGAGCTGGGACAATGATTTTTCACACCTGCTGGTAAACATGAGAAAAAAGTGTTGACCTGGTTAAGTATTTGAAAGCTAAGGAATTGTATAATGTTATTGCATACCCAACCTAAATAAAAATCCTTTTTTTTTAAAAAGAAGACAGGAATTTTGGAATTTTTCATCTTTAGTGGATGGTATAATATTCATCCAAAATAATAACCTGTTATCTGATTATAATTACACAGAATGATTCCATTCATATCTTGAAATGTCCTATGCTACTGACAGCTAACAATTTCTTATCTGAAAAACAAACTCTAAAAATATGTAAGCTATTTTATTTCATGTAAAAAAGTGACAACATCTCATGGTGACATGACTCTTCACAAATAATAAAAAAATGTTGACATGGTAATACGTCTGATTTTTTTTTTCACAACCCCCACATTTAACTTTATATTCATGAGTATAAATATAGCTTAGGGTAAATTTCTGGTACACTGCAAGTTTAAAGCTGTGTGAGCAGAGTATACCATTGCTATAGGCAGACAAAAATATTAATCAGCCTTTTCAAATAGCTAAATATTGGTTTACCTAAGCGCTCTCTCTATGTATTTGTCATATACAAGTTCTGCCTTTCCCAGAATGGACATACACAAAACAGTCATCCATGTATTTAATGAAATGCCAAATAATTTCTCTTCAATAATATGACATACAAAGCTTACTGTGTACAATGTTGTCTAAGGTGTACATCTGGAATATATAATTTATCAACACCAATTCATAAGATGAAGCTTTATTCATTTTGGTATATCCACATTTATCTGTGTCTTTCAGCTTTTTCCTGGTTAGGGGTCCCCACAGCGGAACTCCGGTCCGCTAATGATTGGCAGTAGATTTTTACGTGCTGGCTTGCCGGGCCTAACACACAACCTTCAACGAAGGAACGCCCATTCACTACTTTATCTTGTTCCCTCCCTGAGTGTACCATCCTTTTGATGATGGTGTTCTTTTTTTATTTACAGGTCCTGTCACATTCTGAAATTCTTAGATTTGTTAAGTGGAGACCAATATTCTGGAGGGCAAATAAAACCTTTGCAGCATTGAGATAATTAATTAAACACCATTCCCTATGCACAACAAACTGGTACTTCATACTGATACCTGCATTTAAATAGTAATAACATTGATTGACCTTTTTTTAGACTGCATTAATTCTCTAATGCCAACTTTTTAGAAGACTGCAAAACTTTCATTAGTGTACTGCTGATGACTTTAGCTCAAGTCTGACACACATAAAGCTTAATTTGCACTTTGTCAGCCCAGTGTATTCAGACATAGCGTGTCTCACTTCATTAGCAGTAGTCTTATAATACAGATTTAATTAATATTTTCATTTTACATTGCTCAGTTTTAGCCTTGCTAATTTCATCAAGAGTTGATTATATTTTATCTATGCCATTTATTACATGAAGTCAAAAGCACAACCAATGTTCATTTACAACTGGGTATTTAATGAGACCTTAATTACATAGTAATGGGTATGGAGTGATGGGAGACACTCTGTAACAGAACAATCATATTAAGAGCTAACATCTCATCATTGCAACCTTTTTAACTTCATGCTCTGGCCATAAATACCGCTTTAATGATTAATTATAAGGCACATACTTGAAGAACTGAAAAAATACGTATCTTATAACTTCTTGCTGTAAGTTCCTTGGTTTGCCCATGTTCTGTACCTTTAGGGAAAAAAAACATTACTAGCATTGTACAGAATTATTTCCCCTCAGTTAATCTTTATTTCATGACAACACAAATAGATAATTCTCATTATAGTATGCTAATATTTTTTACTGAAAAATTTGGTATAAAGAAGATAAGGTCCTTCAACAGTCAAACAATTACATAGCTTGACAATCATGGATAATGTTTTGTGCAGTGCATTCTTCCATTAATATTGCAAAATACAGGCTATATAATTATAAAAGACATGTAGTGCATGAAGCACCAAGATTACACTCTATCAAGGAAAAGATAACTAGTTAACATCTGCCTAGTAAGAGGCATAATCAGAATTAAACTTAGAGGGGTGTGTAATAATTGTTATGCACCCTCAGGCATTGGTATGATGGGAAAAAAAATGAAAAGACCAATGAAAAGACCAATGGTTAGACCACAGCTGAAGATAACAATGGAATAATCCACGTCAGGAAATAAATCACTTGCAGCTTCACAGTAGTGCCCTTTATAAAACCAAAAGTTGCAACTGAGATGTAGTAGTCAAGGTAGGAAACGGTTCACTTGCAGTTTCACACCACTTTATTAATAAAGTGAACCGTTTCCTACCTTGACTACTACATCTCAGTTACAACTTTTGGTTGTATAAAGGGCACTACTGTGAAGCTGCAAGTGATTTATTTCCTGATGTGGATTATTCTATTTTTATCTTCAGCTGTGGTCTAACCATTGGTCTTTTCATTTTTTTTCGCTTGAGGTGTATACCAGGCATTTATCCAGCTTTTGTTTTCTTTCACTGTTATGATGGGGTCTCACATTACGGATTAACAAAGGACAGTGCCGGCTTGCAAAGATCAACAACAGAATGTAAAACAGCTTTGTTTCTGCCTGCAGTCCTTACTCTCAACAGTCCATTTTGCTTTATTCTTGATAAATTGTCTGATTTGCTGGTAAATCACTGTGGATTACAGTCACACATTAAAGCCAGACTTTAGAGGTTCATACTTCTTATTGTTCAGAAAATGCATGAGCACATTAATGTAAAACACACTGTTCTGTTAACTTTTTAAATGAATATGATTATGTAAAAACTTCTCCTGCTGTTGACCCCCCCCCAATTATTGTATTTGTTCAGAATTCTTGATCAAAGAAGCTGAGATTTCTATCTGACAGCGTGAAGTGCTTTACCAGCTTTTAGTGCTGGAAAACAATTTGCACTCATGCATTTTTTTCTGTTACTGGTAGTACATGGAACAGACAAGTTCAATGTACTACAAAAAATTATTATTGGAATTCCGATCCTAACCTTATTATATGTTCTCAACATGGATGCCTTGATTCCATAAACAAGGTGAATATCTTGGCTTCTATGTCTTGAACGCATAATATAGAAGATTATGAGTGAGCTGGCAATCATAACCATTTCATTACGTGTTTAAAACATGGATGCCAAGAAACTCAATCGAGAGTAAAGCTTTCTCTTTCTTTTTAAGGAAGACCTTTTCTAACAAATGCCCTTCGTAGCCATAAGATGCTCCGCCATCATTGATTAGTCTGCAATAAGTTATGTTCTCTTGCTGACATGCTGACATCACATTGGGTTCTTCAGAGTCTATTACCTCCTCAAGAGGGAGAAGACACTAAAGAGAATGCATTTTTATAAGTGAAAACTGGGCATACTTTTGCTCAATGTCTCTTCACCACTTATACCTGTATCATTAACATATTTGTATGCATTTATTTGAAATGTGGACTGGGTACTTAACCCTTTTCTGTCCACAACTCAGGCTCCAGAGAAGAAAAAGTACATAATACAATAAAAAATTGCAGCAAAAATAAAAATATATCATACATCATATGATAATAAAATGCATATCAAAAGTAAATATAAATAGAACAGGGGTGGCAAAAATAATATTTGCCATATTTCAAATAATTTGGAAACATGCATAGTACTTACAATAGAGGCAAACACTGTAGGTAGCAGACAAGATAACTGGTTCACTTACTAATAAAATGAAATAATAAGAACAATAAGAATTTCAACTGCACAAATTTCCAGAATTAACTCAAATCTTGCAATTGGTCAGTTCTGAAACAATTACCACTTGAAGAAGCAGTAAATTACTTTAATACCAAATTCCTATCCATCCTTAACACCCATGCACCAGCACAGACTATTAGGACCAGAACAAAAGTTGCTCCTTGGCTCTCAGAAGAAACCAGACATAAAATGCTACTTAGATATAGGGCTTGGGCTACTTCAAGGACCACAAAAACCCCACACAGACAGCTAAGAAATGAAACAAAAAAATCCACCACATTAGATAAGAAAAACTATTACTGTCATCTACAAGAAAAACACCAAAGCAAGCCACAAAAGTTTTGGGTAGGTATAAACAAACTCCTTAGTCCAGGACAGTCCTCCACTCCTACCCCCTTGGATTCTAACCAAAATCCCCCAGCAGAATGTGTCAATACCTTTAACAGCTTCTTTACAGCAACCATCCAGAACCTAGCTAACCAATTATCCCCTGGATGCCCATATTCTCTGGTCACTACACCCTGCTCCTAGTTTGCACATCTTTGGTCCAAAAATTACTTAAAAAAACTAAAGCCTACCACCCTGTCGGCTGATCTCCTCCCTGCAGAATATCTACAAAAAGCTGCAGATGCCATAGCATACCCCATTACTATCCTGATCAATAGAACTATAACTGAAGCATCCATTCCCTCCATCTGGAAGATATCCCATGTCATCCCACTCCATAAAGGGGCAGCTCTACTGAACTTTCAAACTATAGACCCATAGCTATTCTGTCACCCTTGGCTAAAATTATGGAAAAAATGCATCCACAATCAACTCCTGAACTATCTTATCCATAATAATCTTTTAGCCAACACCCAGCATGGGTTAAGGCCATTCCATAGTACAACCTCAACCCTCCTCTCCTTCTCTAATGTCATTAACCAACACCAAAACAATTATAAACCTTTCTCTGCTATCTTTCTCGATCTTTCAAAAGCCTTTGATATGGTAAACCACCAAATACTCATAAACACTTTGAATTCCATCTCCCTAGAGGACCAGGCCATCCAATCTTCTAGCCAACACCCAACATGGGTTTAGACCATTCCATAGTACAACTTCAGCCCTCCTCTCCTTCTCTAATGTCATTAACCAACACCAAAACAACAATAAACTTTTCTCTGCTATTTTTCTTGATCTTTCAAAAGCCTTTGATATGGTAAACCACCAAATACTCATAAACACTTTGAATTCCATCTCCCTAGATGACCAGGCCAGCCAATGGCTTCAATTATATCTCAATGGTTGACAACAGGCAGTCCTATGGCAGAGCAAACTATCCACCCTTTTACCCATCACCCTCAGTGTACCCCAAGGCTCCATACTAGGTCCACTATTATTTTCCATTTTCATCAATGATTTGTATAAGATCATCCCAAATGCAACATGCATTCAATATGTGGATGACTCCACACTTCACCTACAGAGTTGCAGATTCTATCCCAAAATAATTATAACACAGTTGAAAATTGTCTCTTAACCATCATCTCATATTAAATCCTAATAAAACCAAACTGCTGCTTTTCTCTCCCACTCACAGGTCTACCCCTATAACCTTTATATTAAAATCCAACAATGGCACCATTATTTCCCCAGATTCCTCAACCAAACTGTTAGGAGTTATAATATATAATAAACTTAAGTGTGATCTGCATATCGATAAAACTATTAAAACAGTGAATAAAAAACTTGCCTCACTATATAGGATCAAGCCCTTCCTAACGCCATTAGCCAGAACTATAATTACTCATATACATCTAATCTCCAACCTCCTCTATGCTTCCCCTCTATTTATAAACCTCATCAAAACTGACCTTAATAAACTTTCTAGCAGCTACAATCACATTGCTAGATTTGCTACCGATGTAGCCTACAGAACTCATCACTGTCATAACCTAAATCTACTAGGATGGCTTGAACAGCCTAACCTACTTCAGGTTAACCAACTAATAGTTGCACACAAGATCCTGTACCAAACAGATAATACACCAATACTTAAAAACCTCATCACCCCCTACAGTAACCTTAGCGCACTTCGTTCATCTGAAAGACTACTAGTTCAAACTCTCAAACCCAACAATACAGCTGGTAAAGCTCTATTTCCTAATTCTGTTGGCAAAACTTGGAATTTTCTTCCTGCTAATCTTACATCTGATCTCTCTCTACCTCAACTCACAAAAAGTCTGATTCAGTACTTTAAAAAATTATGGCTATGTCCTTGTCCTAATCCAGACTAACTCTAACCATCACTCATGTGCACATGGAGGACTTCTGCCTACACTTTATTGTTTCTTAACCTATAAATCCTATGATCTCCTTGGATCTACTACCAGGTTAGCCTACTAGGCATTCAATACCCTATCATTCTTAAAAACACTGTATGGAATTTTCCAAAATGTAAAAATTTATTTGTGTATCTGTTTTTGTGTTTGTTTACATCTGTGTAAAATATTTTTATTTGTGTTTCATTTTGTGTTTTAAACTGTAAAAATGTAATAGTTTGTTGAATGTCTTTTTGGAGCTTTTCTTCCCAGGCCTCCACTGAAAATGGACATGTATCCAGTCGGACTATCCCAGTAAACAAATGTGAAATAAATAAATAAATAAAGTCCCAACGCAAAAAGTGAACCAAACCAGTGCAGAGGCTCGTCACATAAAACATGAATCACAGAATAAATTCAAATGTTTATTTGTAAGCGGTTTCACAGTTACCAAGTATTACTTCATCAGACATTATAACAATCTGCTCAAGCCACTGTTTAAAAATGTCTTCCAATCAGTCAATTCAAGCAATCGATTAGTTTCATGGCAACATAGTGTTCTTTTTTTTTAAAAAAAAAACATTTAGATCAAATAAAAATTAAAATTCAACATCAACAATTTTACAAAAGCATTAAATATAATTCAACACTTATACTAAAACATGAAATATATGAATATGAGCTCTCTTAAAAAACAGCTGTTTAAAAAAAGCATATCAAATTTTAGACTACCTGTAGACATTCCTAGCTTTGAGAACTGTTTTTCTAGGAACTTTATCATTGAGACTGAGCCCTCTGTTAGCTCTCATCTTAATAATCCATCTCATTTCTGATGTCTCTGACATATTCCTAATATCGTCCCTGTCATTCACTCAATTTCACTACCTCTATTACAAAAAACTTGAAGCTATGTGATGAATTATGCTGTACAGCATGCTTTGCCAATACATTTGCAGTTGTCCCATTGGTTATATTATAAATATGTTCTCTAATTCAGTTATATACAGAAAGCTGAGATGACGGACACTATAATAGATTTAAAATTATTTACTAGAAATGTTATGCTTAAAATACAATTTAAAAGTTCTGAAAACAATAACATTAATCAATTTAGAAAACCAAGTAGGTATATTCCCTTAAACCATCCTAGGGGCATATGAGAAGATTTGTGAGGATGAGTTATATAAATTGTTTAATGAAAGGAAGTATGGGAAAGAGTTTAGGAATTTAAATACGGATGAAAGGAAGGCCTTATTAAGTTTACAAAATGATATGTCTATTGTAATAGTGCCAGCAGATAAAGGAGGACCTATAGTGATTATGAACCGTGATTTTTATTTTTGTTCCATTCCATGAAACAAATATTAAGTGATACTAATACTTATTAGAGTTTGGCAAGAGATGATGCTAATACGATGGTGACAAGGGTGAACAACATTTTATTACACACACTAACACACTAAAAGCCCTATCCCTTTACTCTGTCTTTTAGCGACTATTAAGGGGGTGACCTATGTATGACCTACAGGGCACTTACAAATCCAGCCTTGATGGAGCTACTACACACCTGCAAGTCAAACAGTACAAGGGTCACCTGATCTAGAGATCTAAACTTAGTCAGTGACTCAAACAAAACATGCAGGAGAGACAAAAAAACATGCTGGAGAGACAAATGTGCATCTCAGAGATTGCCCCTTCCTCGGAACAGACTTTCTATTCACATTAAGCAGAGGCATTCTCTGACACTCTTCAAATGCAATTGGGATCAATGGATGGGGAATCGCAAATTCACACCTAGGGTAGTACCTATGTACCTTATGGGTAAGAGCAATCTGAAGATACTCAATGCACAGGCACAAATCCATGCCATCCTCTTGCCCCTAGGGACCATATGTTGGGTAAAGATCAGGTTATGTTGGCTAGTCTTGTAAGGGCCCTTAAGACATTAGCCTTGTAATCATCTATGAACTTATGAACTATAAATGCAACATATAAATTGGCAAATTAGTGTAGCTGATTAATCTGCATGAGTTTGGGAGGTAGAAGCAAAATGAAATAATTGGAGAAAACTGTTGGGCAGAACATATAAATATATACCAAGACATTGACAAGAGGTCAGGAATGAACACTAGCACCTTAACCATGTAATACTAAGCTGTCATGCTACATTTATGAATAAAATGTCTTCTGATGACTAATATTATTTAGTGTACTACATTTAGGCATTAATCATAAGAAGTGGGTGGAAGATCAGGAAAAGAAGGGAAAGGTTAGTAATATAAAATGTAAGACTTTATAGGAAGACTACCATAAAATCAGAAAGGTAATTAGTTTATGGGCTAGTAATTTAAATACTCTACACAGTTATGGTTGCACACAGAATAATGTAAGAGTAATAACAGGTGATCAGTCGCCATAGAAGAATCCAGTGGATGAGCAGGGATGAACTGCTATGTTCTACAGGCAGGAAAAAGAACACTCTCAAAGTCTGGTTGCCTAGGAAACTCTCCTAGAGTGGTAGGCCCAGAATGAAACCATAAAACATTACCACAATAACATCAGTGGTGATACTTCTTCCTTTGAGATTTGCTGAGGTTCCGTTTATTATGTTATACTGCTGCAGAGAACAACCTAGCTGTACTATTTTACAATTAGGAGGTATACTAGGTTACTTGACAGAAAGATTATGTGATGCAGTACCAGAGACTGTTCCTCATCTGCGTCTAATAGAAGAAATTTCTGTTAACAGCATTTACAGCTAGCTGGCTGATTGTTTGCATGGCAGGTCATTTGATATTGAAATTCAGAAGGCAGGATGGTGGCTGAACTCTCACAAGTGAAACAGTTGAAGGCAGTAATTCAGCAAACTTCTCAGGCCTAGTAAATCATCTGATTAGGGAACATGAGAAATGGGAGCGGGTATTCTACTTTTAGTTGGAAAAATGGCATAAGTAGGGAAAACAATGTAATTATTCATTGTAATAACGATTAAACTTTCTTGTAAAAAATGAAGTGACACATCAGGAGTCAGGATGTTATGGGGCCTCCATTAACAGTGTTATTGGGAGTTAGAAGGTAGGCCATTTTTATAACATAGCTATCTGAGACAGGCAACTGCTTCTCAATAAGTGGAAAATTTAAGTCAAGGCAATTACCTTTTTGATGCTTGAATTAAACTATTTCATTTAGTGTTATATTGGCCTTCTTCATCCCATGGTTGATAATTATATATTATCCCTTATGAGAATAAATGGAATCATACCATAGATAACTTGAGGGGATCCATGCATAGGATCTCTCCATTAGTGTACCAACAGGAAGCAGTTCTGGGGCAGATTTTCTATTACTGATCCACAGATCCAAGTTGCACTTGAATATGGACAGAGATGAGCTTTATTTTACATGGATGGGGAATCTGTTCCAGTAGTGGTATCCTCTGCAAGATATACCTGTCCCTCCAAACCATTTTGTTAATGTTGCAGAAGAGGTTTAGATACCTGCCCACAGTACTTCTAATGACATTTGACTTGCCGGTCCATAAGTATTTCATTAGAGGATGCCTTGCATGCAATGTACAGGCTATCACTTAGCACCCTGTAGGATACAGAGTTTATCAACAGGGCTTTGATGTGGTTCATGTAGGACATATTGTTTATACCTTGTATCCTTTTAATAATGAATTTGTGTGAGCATTCGAGTTGTGGCATGTGACTGGATAGATATATGCTAAAGGGAGCATTATACTTAATGATTGGTCTAATGAGGTTTGAGTAAAGGGGAACAGAGACATCTCTATATTTAGTCAGTATCCTATTGTTTAGAAACTGCAGAATAGAAGAACTTTCTTATGAGAGTGGACATATGGTGATTGAAGGTTAGGTCACTGTCCACATACGTTCCCAAATACTGAACACCTGGGTCAACTATCAGGGACATGTTATCAATGTGGTAGTTCCCTGGGTTAGACAGTTTCCCAAAGGATATATAATGCATTTTTGACATTTAGTTTCAGTCCATGATTATAGCATCAGTTATTTGTATGGGAGAAATCTTTGTGTAGGGTGGCTAAGTCATTTGGGGATTCAATAACTGCTCCTAGATTGTCTCATGGGGACTCCACTGGTGACTGCTCTCTTTGTGGAGGCAGCTTCATCTGTTTTGATCTTCTCCATCCTATCTGTGAGCCAGCTGGCAATACAGTGGGTAATGTAGGGGATTATTCCCAGTTTATTTGGCTTTCCCCTATTCTCATATGGGGTATTGTGTCAAAAGCCTTTGCCAGGTCGAGGTATGCAGTGTGTACCATATTACCTTTGTCTATTGTTTTCCATTGTTTTGTTAGACAAGTCTTGTGTTTGGAGGTTCTCCATCTCCTTATTGATTAGTTCCATAATAAGTCTTTCCATGGATTTGCGGATGAGGTTGGTCAGACTTATGGGCCTGTAATTGCCTGGGTCTATGGAAGTTCCTCCCTTATGCAGGGAATGATTTTAGCTGTTCTCCATTCACTTGGTACAAAACCGGTATGGAGGCAGAGGCTGAACATTGTTGTTGGGGGAAGGGCTAAACTGTACTTCATGTTATTTGAGATGCATCCAGGGATATTGTCAGGAACCATCATTGCAGTATTTTTAGCTTTTGGTAGTGCTTTCAGGACATGATCTTGTATGATTGCTGGAGGCAAGTTGGTTTCAGGTATATCTAGTGGAACAGAGGGAAGAGATGGGTAAATTTTGTTATGAATTTATTGGCCAGTAGGTTAGTGTCACTCTCCTACTTTGGACACAATAGCAAAGTCTCTGTTATCTGTTCAAGCAGCTTTATTACACACAAACACATGTAATAATGTAATATCTGCATGCCAAATAGATTCATAATGTTGCATGTATAAGTTACTTAAGTTAAAGTCAGTAAACTTCTAACGATATAAGTTTACTGACTTTAAATTAAGTAACTTATATACAAACTAACTACTGTAATCATACATGCTCACTCTCTGGCTGCACTCTCAAAATGGCACTAGGAATAGCACATGCCCTGCATTTATATGTGCACACTCAGCCTTTGATATGCCTCTTAAAGCTACAGCACATACACTCTGACCTACATCCTCCCTCTTTGAGAAATAGATCATGCAATGTTATAAATCTATTTGGCATGCAGATATTACAAGTAGTTCTTTGTCATACAATTATACAACACTAAGTACATATATACAGTTATGTCCATGTTGCTGTGTATTTCACACTGAGCTTAGATATTCAACCATATTGTGGGAAGTAAAACTTGGATTTAGGTTTAGCAACTGGAACTGTCTCTATGGAATGTTCATCCTTGGAAGCATTTAGAACATCCTCAGGAATGGAAGTAGAGGCTGAAACATACTCTGGGATGGGAACAACATCTGGTTTGCTCTAAGATCTAGAGTCTGTATCACAGAAACAATAATGCAATGATGATTTTGGTACAGGAAGAAGATGCCTGCAGTTTCTCCTGTACTCCAAACCCTCAGATTCTACAAGGTAGGATCTCGGCTCGGCACATATGCCTGTAACTTGACCAATCTGGTTGAAACATTTTGCCATTTGTATCCTCACTGTCTCTCTTTCCCTTAACAGATGAAGAAATCTGCTCGATTTATCATAACTGGATTTCTGGATAGAACGCTTCTTGAAAAATTGAGCCTTGATGGTTTTGTTGTTCTTAACTTTAGGCCTCAATAAACTGGAACTAATAGGTAGCATTGTTCTGGTTTGCTTGAACAGACGTCTTTGAGCAGGTGAGCCAAGTATATCATCACAGGGTATGTTTCTGAGATTAAGTAGATTCAAAAAGACATCAGTATTGTCACGCTTTGACCTTTCATGTAATTGCTTTGCACTCTGCACTGCATGTTCAGCTAGACCATTTGACTGTGGATATTCAGGACTGCTAGTAACATGTACAAAGTGCCATTCTCTTGCAAATTTCTGAAACAACTGATAAGTAAATTGAGTACCGCTGTCAGAAATAACTTTGTGTGGACTACCATGGACTGAGAAATGACATTTCAACTTAATAGTAACAGTAGTGGATGTTAGGTTAGGTAGTAAGTCAATGTCAAACCAATTTGAAAAAGAGTCTACCAGTATTAAGTAGTGTTGATTGTCCCACTCGAAGATATCAGTGGCTACTGTTGATCAAGGTAGTCAAGGAACTTGTCTTAGCTGAAGTGGTTCTCTATGCAAA
Organism: Protopterus annectens; assembly: GCF_019279795.1. Taxonomy (NCBI): domain Eukaryota; kingdom Metazoa; phylum Chordata; order Ceratodontiformes; family Protopteridae; genus Protopterus; species Protopterus annectens. The sequence continues at coordinate 539,180,132 of NC_056738.1, read as the reverse complement.
TGTGGTCTAGTACTATTGCACACTGCATAAGAAGAAAATACTTTATCAATGTCTTTCAGTAATGAAGGCCAAAATTCTAGCTCTCTCGCTCTTCTCTTAGTCCATGATGCAAAATCTGGATATATTCTTGTTGTAAGGAAGCAGAAGCAACAATTTAAGGACCTTTGAAAATAATGCCATCTTCAATCAACATTTCATATCTGTAAAGAAAATAAGTTTGACTTCAGGTGGTGCACTAGATTGCTTTGACAGCTATCCAACATTAATATAGTGATTGAGCTTTTGCAAAACTGGATCAGTCTTTGTGTGATCTCTCAGCACATCAAGCCTAGTGGTAGAGAAATTACACACTGCCATCACGTCGAATAACTTTGCCAAGACCAAATTTTGAAGCATCACAGGAAAGCGTGACTGGTTTATTCACATCACAACATCTTAAGGTAGGTGGGGTAGCAATTTTCTGCTTAAGGTCTTCAAATGCTTCATGGTGTTTTAACCATGATCATGTAACATTTTTGCATGTCAGCTCTCTTAAAGGTGTTGTCAACTCACTGAAGTCTAGTATAAACTTGCATAAATAGGTGACCATGCCCAGGAAACACTACAGAGCTTGAATATTATCTGGTGCTGATGCCTCAAGAATAGCTGCTTGCTTGGTCGGGTCTGGTCTCAAGCCAGTACTGGTAAATAAATGACCTACATATGTAACTTCTGGTAGCCTGAATTTGCACTTAAGAGGATTAGGCTTCAAATTTAATTCATGTGCTCTGTCTAGAACTCTCTTTAGGTTTCTGTCCTGCTCTGGTTTACCATTGTCTCCAACCAATAAATTATCTACTACTATGGCACAAGGATAACCCAAAAAATTTGCTTCATTGCAAGCTGGAAGATTTTACTTGCAGAATTTATTCCAAATGGCATCCTGAGGAATCTGTATCTGCCAAATGGGATATCAAAAGTGCTTAGTAATGAGGATTTTTGATTAAGCATTACTTGCCAAAATAAACTTTTTTGCATCCAAGATAGAAAAAACAGTGGGATTCGGTATTAGAGCTGCAACCTCTTTGATTGTTCGCATTGGATGATGTGGTCTCTTCAATGCTTTTTTCAAATCTCTTGGGTCAATACATATTCTGATTTCATCTGAGCCTTTTTTGTGAGCTGCTACCATAGACAATACCCATTCAGTTGGTTCTATAACTGGAAAAATGACACCTTGCTGTATCATTTTATCCAGCTGAGCCTTAACTTTATCCTGCATAGCTATCGGAACTCTTCTTGCTGGTCTGACTAATGGAGTGACCTCTAGGTCTAACTTCATGGAATACACAACTGGAAGATTGCCCAACTTTTTATTCAAAACATCAGCATATTCTGAGAAAATGGCTTCAGAAAAATTGGAGCTAGGATATGCTCTTGTGTGATGAACTTCTTTGGTGAAAGAAAGTAGATTCATCCTCAAACTATCTTTGAGACCCAGTAAAGACTGTACTGGCCTTTGGACTACATAGAATAACAATTTGTAACAGTTCTTGGCCAAATAACATGAAAGCATCACTGAGTCTTTGGTTTACATTTTTTCACCTCCATAAACAACAAGTTTCGCACTACTGGCCACTTTGAGTTGCTCATTATTTCTTACTTTAACAAATGTGTCTGCTTATATAACAGTACACTTTGAACCAGTGTCTACTTTAAGCTCTATGGCTTTACCATTGATCTGGACTATACAACACACTTCTCTTTGCCAGTAAATTCACTGCATCAAGTTTCTCACCAATTACTGATACACCATCTATATAGAAAGTGGACTTGCAGTCTACCTGATCAACTTGCCTTTATGTGCGACTGTGTGGGGTTTACTTGATTTGCAAAACTTTTGAAAATGAATCAGTTCTTTGCACTTGTGACATTGCTGATCAAATCCTAATCATTTCTCTCTTTTACACAAGTGATTGGCACCACAATTGTGACAATTAACAATAAAGCTGGACTTGGGTTTTGTTGATTCATGCTTGGACTGCACTGAGGGGTATGCTTCTTTAACTGAACTAGTCTTAGAACTTGCTGGAAAGCTATGTGGTTTCCCTGGTGAACTAGCAGGGGCTGTGTCTTCCATGTGCTTAGGCCCGCTTCTGTTAGCCATGTGTTACATGCTATCTACATTTGCTCTTAAGCCTGCTGAAACCATGCTCTTGTCACCTGCAAGCATACTTGTGTGTTTTTCTGTCACCTCATGGATTTGATAAATCTCAATGGCTTAGTCAACGTTAAATCACAGTCATGAAGCAAAATCTTTCTCAAAGCAGCACTATTAATACCACACACGAACCTGTCCTTTATTAACCCATCTTTTAAGTTACCATACCAACACATTTTAACATGGTTTCTTAAGTCAGTTATATAAGCTGCAAACATTTCCCCTGGTTTCTGATCTCTTGTGTAAAACAAATACCTCTCTAATGTAATATTTGTCAGAGGGTTACACATTTCTCTGAATGTGTGCTTCAGGTACTTGGATCTTCCCTTGATTCAGCCTGTACAACAATACGAGTTTGACCTTTTCCCTCATGCACTGCTGGTGTATACACAAATGAACACTCTCTTTCTATGGCCTCTAACCCAGGTAGGTTTAGCAAAATGAATGCCTTGGTGTGTGCATCTTTATATGAATAAGCCACTTGTATAAAAATATTGTACACTACTCAAATATTCTCCAGTTCTCTGCAATATTCTGATGACATAAAAGTGATAAGGGCATTCACAATCTGTCTGCCATACTAACACATACCAGTGAAGGGTGTTGTAAATAAGCACAAACACATACACATATGCCAGAAATTTATGTCAGTATTTGTAACTTTGCCCAGTAGCACAATAATGATCTGCATAACTGAACTTTGCAAAATAAGTCTCTTGGGCACTAGAATACTCTTGAAATTATTGTACTGCAAGAAATCACCTCTTATCTGTGTAAGAAACATATCAAATAACTGCACGATGTAAATGAACTGGGCAAGTGGAGCTCAAAGTCAATAGCATTTCAAAGTAATTGCACTTTGCAAATAAACTGTACACAGCACACTGAAATTTCCAAAAAATGGTGGTACTTTGCTAGGCAATTCTTACAGTTTAAGAAACACTCTGCAATGGTGGCACTTTGCGAATAGGCACACCCAGCACAAGAAACTTTTCGAAATGCCTATACTTTGACTGCACTTCAGGAAGTTGTTGCACTTTGCACACATATAATCTCTTTGGAATACATGCACAGTAATACGTACACACTGCAAGCACATTTATATACTTTTAGATACTTCAAATAACTGTAGTTATGTCATTGATACAATACAAAGTTGTAGTTATGCTAAAACACAGCACTTTGCCAAAAACATGCAGTCGCCTTATGTCATAGGAAAAATAAACTTTAAAAATGATCAATACATGGTAGGTTCAGGTTAAGGCACTTTAATCTTGCAGCAAGGAGACAAAAACGTGCTAATACAGAGTTTGTCTAACTAGAATCAGGAAGTGCAGATATTTTTATACATTTTCTAATAAGACATTGCCTACCAAGCTGACGTAACAGATCACAAGTTTTAACATCATCATTACATAGCAGCTGTTTGTCCATGATTGTCTGCTTGCACTATCAATTTTATGAAAAACTTCCTAAGAAAAACAACGTGGCCTTGGTGACCACCGGTTAGATACAGCTTTCCACTATGTTATGTTACCATTCAAGGTACTATAGCTAATTCGAGCACAAAGCAAATACAGATTCTTCAAGCAGTCTTTTGTTTCATGTATCTCTTCTTTTCCGCAGCTCTGCATGTTCTCATAACACAAATAGAGCTGATTGTTCATATTCAATCATATTATAGAAAACAGTATCGTTCTATTCATACACTATTCATACATTTTCCTGACCTAGCAGATAATCACCTGCTTCTCAGTACATTTCCAAAAGGCATAAACATGAATTTTGCAGTGCTAGCAAATACTAGATCAGGGTGCATCTTGTAGTTTCAGAAAGCATACTGTGGTTTGAAAAATCATCTTATAATTTCATACAGTATTAAGCTTGTGCATAAAATAGAATGAAAACGTATTAACCCTTTTAGCTTCTAATAAGCATTTGACATATATAAAAATGAATATTTTTCTGACATTTTTCCCCTGTTAATACTTTTTATTGTATTTTCAAAAGCTTAAACAGTTTACTTCTTCTCCTAACCTTTTCCATTCCAGATGTGCAGTTAAGAGAGTCATTTAGTTTAGACTTATGAAAGCATTTCAGTATCAACAATTCTTCAATTTCAGTACTGTGATACAAAGTCTCAGAAACTGATATGTCTATAAAATCTTTGATTAACTTTTTCATGCAGGGAATACCACAACAAATGCATGCTCCTAATATGAGTAATCCCACACAAATGGCAATCATGATGTTCATTAGGATGGAACCATACTCCCCAAACAAATTCTGGAAAAAGTCCATCAGAGGGTTTGGGCCTGGTTTGGTCATGGTCGACACTTGCTGGATCACCTCAAGATGGTTGTTTATCTCATGCTGGTTGTCAGGAATATACGAACAGCATTCTTCTTTTATTAAAGCGCACGTACCACCTCTCGCTGCTAGGGTGAAGTCAAGAGCCATGCAGTTTTGAAGCACCACAGTTCTCATAGCATTTAGTTCATCAGTCACTAATTTGAGAGCAGAAAAAGTTGCATTGCTCATAACTTTGAGAAGTTTGGACAGTTTTCTCAGCTCCCAAATCGATTTCACTGTGCCATATGCAGGGGCTATGCCTGCCCATGATATAATAGTGTCACTCAAGTCCATATGTGTCAGTTTAACTTTGTTTTTCATGGAGTTATGGTTTCTCCACCCTGCTTCGATTCGTCCCACTGGATTCTCGGGTCTCTTGATTGGACTTCTAGGTTTACTGCTGACCTCTCTGATGTTTCAAATTTTTACCTGAGGCAAAGCTGCAGTGTGTCATATGGCCAGAACCAGGTAACCCAAAAAACAACTGCCGGACCAATTCTCAGGTAGCCATTTGTATGCCTTTTTCCCACAAACAAAATAACAATTCTCTACTTTAGTATTGATATATGCTCGCCCTGCATGAAACATTTTCTTGTCAATAATAGAAAGTTGCTTAAAAAGAACAGGATTATGTTGTATTTCACTAACAGTCTTTTTCATTCTCTCAAGATATGAGTCATAGTTTGCATCACAGATAGTTTCTGCCTTATTGGCCTTAATATAACATTTATAAGGAACAGTCACATTGCAATTGCTCCAACCCACCTGAATAGTTTCATTTTTATAAAAACATACAATTCCTTTTTGTGTAACAGGTAGGTACAATGCTATTTTGTCTTGTATTTCACAGGTGTAGTATCAAAAATCAAGTTTTCCCAGGTCTCGTTGACCCCTAGGGGGACAGCAGTCATTAATAATCCCCTGTATGCTGTTGGTATAGCTGTGCAAATCCAGCAGTTCGAAACATTAAAAGTCTCAGCATACACATATTTAATTGCTTGGTAAGTGTTATAATTTGGATGCCAGTCTATGAGTAATGCATCACGTTTGTTCAGTTCAACTCGGATGGCTGGAAAAAAGAAAGGCCACAGCAAAAAGATCATTGTTATCAGTATAGCTAACAGGATGATCATGCAATTTTTCTGAGGTTGTTCTGCATCCCTGTTTACTCTATACATGGTCATTTTGTTCTTGTTGTACAACAGTAACAAGGTTTTTGTCTAGCTCAAAGTTCTTAACCAATTTACAGTGTGTCAGATGAATCCAGGACACTCGCTCTGCGATCTTGACTGCAGTGGGTGTTGACAGTAGCACTTGGTATGGTCCTTCCCACTTTGGAGAACTCCAATTCCTTTTCTTCATGACCTTCACCCAGACCCACGTGCCTGGGACTACTGCTGCTTCCAATGGTCTGGCTTGTTCTTTATCTGAAACAGAATTTAACTGCAGAAGTTTGTTATTCAAAAATCGCCTCATATACTCTGCAAGTGAACTGTCAGCCTCCTGGTCTGCAGGCATGAGAGGTTTCCACTGAGGTGTATAATATACCCTCCCAAACAGTATTTCAAAAGGAGTTAACGCTTTTACATGTGGAACAGTTCTCATACTCAACAGTGCCAGAGGCAGACAGTGCACCCAGTTCTTTTGTGTCTCACTAATCAATTTCCTAAGCTTATTTTTCAAAACTCCATTATGCCTCTCTACTAATCCTGCAGACTGGGGGTGGTATGCACAATGGTTTTTCAAAGAAATCCCGAAATAACGGCTCGATTGTTGTATAGTTTGATTTACAAAGTGTGTGCCATTGTCACTATAAATCTTTTCCGGTATGCCAAATCTAGGAATAATTTCTTTAATGAGGACTTTTGCAACAGTAGCTGCATCTGGATTTTTAGTTGGAAAAGCTTCCACCCATTTGGAAAACATATCTATAATGACAAGACAGTACTTTTTATTTTCACATTTGTTTAGCTCTATAAAATCCATACAGATAGTATGGAACGGATACGGTGGTATAGGGAAACTCCTTTACTTAGGCTTCAGTGCCCCCTGTGCATGATGCTTGTTACAAACATGGCATGCTGCACAAAAATATTTTGTGTAGTTTGTAAATCCATACGTTGTAAACACTCGATTCACTAACTGTACCATCCCCCCTGTTGAGACAAGGCACTGCCCATGGCTCAACAAAGCTGTATATCTAAACAAGTTAGATGGTAAAATTGGTTTTCTTTCTTTGGAGATGTACAGCCCTTTCTCAAGAATTGCTCCTCGTTTTATCCATTTTTGTTTTTCTACATTTGTAGTAAGTGTCTGCATTGTTTTTAACATTTCTAAATCTAAAATCTCAGATGGTTGTAATTCCTCACTCAAAAGAAATACTTCTGAAGCTGAAGCTGCCTGCTTTGTAGCTGTATCAGCTCTCGCATTAACTTTTGAAATCCTATCCTGTTGTTTGGTATGAGCTACGCATTTACAAATAGCTACTTTCTGAGGTAACTGAATAGAGTCTAACAAATCTAAAATAAATTGGGCATGATTAATTGGTTTACCAGTAGATGTTATCATTCCTGTATTTTTCCACTGCTGGGCAAAAACATGTACAGTCGAAAAAGCATACTGGCTGTCAGTAAAAATGTTCACTCATTTATTATTTGCCAAGGTACATGCCCTTGTTAAAGCAATCAATTCTGCTGCTTGTGCAGATAAGTTGTGTGGTAAAGACTTTGCTTCTAAAATCTCAGTATCAGAAACTACTGCATACCTCACTAGATTCTGTCCTATAGGACCCCTCCTACACGAGCTGTCCACATAGTATGTCACCTCGGCATCATCCAAGGGAACATCCGTGAGATCTTTTCTAGGCAGTGTCTTTTGCTCAATCTCTTGCAGGCAGCAGTGTGGTTTGCCATCTGCAGGGGTTGGGAGCAAGGTTGACGGATTCAAAGTTGTGCATCATTCAATTGTCATATGAGGTTGGCTCAACAGTATAGTCATACAGGAAAGATGTCTAGCAGGAGAAAGATATGCTACTTTTTCTTGCAGTAAAATAATCGCAACTGCATGAGGCACTCTCAATGTGAGAGGGTGGAATAACACTACTGAGGCTGAAGCCTGCACTGCCATTGCAGCTGCAACTACTGCTTGTACACAGTGGGGCAAGGATCGCGCCACTGGGTCTAGCTGTGATGAATAGTAAGCTAATGGGCATTGTTTGTCCCCATGTTGCTGTGTTAACACTGATGTCATATAACCCTGCTTACAATCTACAGTTTGGAAAAATTGTTTATGATAGTTTGGTAATCCTAAAATTAATGAGGATGCTATCAGTTGTTTCAATTTGCAGATGTCCATTGTAATAAATCTTGTGCTGCCATAGGCTTCTTGAATATTAAGTTGGTTAGTGGAGCAGATTCCAAGGCATAGTTTGGAATCCAACTCCGACAAAAACTAGTCGTACCTAGGAAGAACATCATTTCCTTCTTGGTAGTTGGTTTGGGTCCTTATAATATTGCTGTTTTTCTATCTTCATCTAATATTCTGCCTTCTTTGGATATTACATATCCCAGGTATTTAACCTGCTTTTTCCAAAGTTGCAGTTTGTTTTTGTTTACTTTGTGTCCTTGAGTAGCTAGAAATTGTAGTAATGCTATTGTATCTTCTCTGCATTCTTGCTGGGTGGGGGCTGCCAGTAGAATGTCATCTACATAAAGTAAAATCTGGCTGCCTTTCGGTGGGATAAATCCCGCCAGGTTACTTTCCATTTCCTGTGCGAATATTGTTGGACTCTCACAATATCCCTGTGGTAGTCACGTATATGTATACCTTTTCCCCTGAAATGTAAATGCAAACCAATGTTGGCTGTCAGGGTGTATTGGTATTGAGAAAAACGCATTGCTAATATCTACCACAGAAAAATACTTCTGTTGAGGTTTCAAATCATTTAATAAGGTGTGTGGATCTGGCACTGTAGGTGCTCTAGGTATAACTGCATCATTTACAGCTTGTAAATCTTGGACCATACGCCATTCTCCATTTGCTTGCCTAACAGGAAATAAGGGTTTATTACATGGTGAATCGGGAGATTCTATCAATACTCCTTCCTTAAGTAAGGCTGCTATTATAGGTTTGATTCCTACTTCTGCATCCTTTCTTAAGGGATACTGTCTCTTTTGAGGTCTAAATGCTGACTTTGGCATAATAGTGACTGGTCCTGCTGTGCGAATAAGTCCTACATCTGATTTTCCTGTTGACCAGAGAGTCTCTGGTATATCTCGTAAGGCTTTTTCCTCTTCCTCTAGTAAGAGTGCCACTCAGCTGTCCTCACTTGCCTGCAAGTGCACAGCTGGGTGTGTCTGTGTTATCCAATTCAACTTTTGCTTTTGTACTCCCTGTTCTGAAAGTTCTAATTCTGTCTGTTTTTCCCACCTTGTGATTTTTTCTCCTAAGTCTGCCCACTTCACATTCTTATCTTTAGTTAAACTAACATGTGGTAATCGATTAGATTTGTAAATTGCTAGGAATTCCTGGGGCAGTGAACAGCTAACTACACTGTTTCCTTCTGTGTCCCAGTACAAATTACGTAATACTAATCTGTTAGCATGGTTTCTAAACAGTTCTTGCTCATATTCTTTATCAGGTCCTGGTTTGCTACAGTAATATAGAGTACAATGCAACAAATGTTGTTTATCAGTGTCAAGGGAGGGGTATTTACTGATGGCTACATTCATCAGTTCTTCGGTTACTGCCCCTGGACCAGTTGTAACCAAGTCCTGGCTGTACCAATAAAATGTTTCACCCTCCAGTCGCACCACAAAAGTATCCATTTGTCGCTGTGCTTCCATACCCAGCATAGTTGGAACTACTGCTATGCCAAATATCTGCATAAGGTCTCTGCCCAAAAGATTTACTGGGCATTTTGCAGAAACAACAGTTTTGATTTTCTGGGTAATCCCTGAAACAGGGTCAGTTATTGCTATGTTGTGGGAGAGTGGCTCCTGATACAGCTGTTCATTAGCTGCTTTCACTAATATGTAATCAAGTGATTCTGAATTTTCTGGTAGTTTGGAAGGATGTATCAGAGTCCGTGAAGCCTCTGAGTCACACAGGAATTTAGCTTTCCTCCCCTGTACCAGAAGTGTAACTTCAGTTTTGTGTCTGCTAAGTAGAGCTCTAGGCTCAATAATGTTAAATCCAAAATTTAATTTTCTTCATTATCTGTGATTTCATGCACATCCTCTATTGCTTCTATTACATTCTCTACTCCTTCTATCACATTTGCATTTGTCTTTTTTTGATTATTCCCTTCTAGTGATTCTTAACTATCATATAGTCAGTCCTCACCCTCCTTGTCTTCCGTGGTTACCTTTTTATTTTGCCTGCAATCCCTTGCTAAATGTCCCTTTTTTCCACATTTAAAACATTCACCCCTTTTCTTTCTCTCTTCAAATTCCTCTGATCGCTTATCAGATTGTTTGTTTCCCTGGGCATTTTTCTTACCCTTCTTCCTGGTCTGTACTACAAAGACTTCTGATCCATCTTCTACTGCAAATACTTGAGTTTTCTTTTTCTTTTTGCTATTAAAATGCCTTTCAGCATTTTCATTCAAGTAATGACTGTAATCTACTTGTACGATGATCTACCATGTGCTTTGTAATAAAGCTGCTAATGGGTGCAATACTGCCTTTCAAAAATGCATTCTTTAATTGCTGCTCATATGGGGAATCATGTGTTTGGTCTTCAGGTACCTGCATTCCACAATGGTTATTAAAACACTCTAATAATCTGGCATAATATCTATCAACAGTTTCACCTTCTTGTTGGATGCATTGATTAATGCAAGTCCAGTCAGCCCTAGGATTCCATTTCTCAGAGATTCGGTCTGTCAGACCTTTCACTCTGTTATCCAGTTCTGCGTTACTATGTGGGAGTGGCCTATGTTCTGCGTCACAAGGATTCCAGTTGCCACTGATCATGTGCCAATCTGGACCTATGATTTGTCTGACTACTTTCTCTACTTCTGCTCCATTTAAATGGTAACTTAACCTCATGCCCTGTAAGTCTTGTAAGAATTTTCTAAAATTAACTTTCGGATGGGGCATTCCCTCTGTGGCTTTCCGGATGTCTTCCGGTGTCCATGGTCTATATACTAGAAGAGTTGGGTCCTGTCCTGCCTGTCCTGCCTGTGGATTTGATACTTCTGTGAGTGGACATATCTCTTCTTCACTCATAGCTTGTGAATTTTTATTTATTTCATGCAATTCAATATCCCCTCTTAAGTTGCATGTTCGAGACCTAGTCTCGACAGGATCTCTAACAAATGGTTTTGATTTTGCAGGGACAGCTGGATATAGCGGAGGTGGATCAGCTTGTCCACTCGCTTCATATTCTGGTAAGGGAAGTGGAGGGGGCGGAGGGGCCGATGCTATTACCAAGTTATTGTCTTCTTTATCTAGAAACATTGCTTTTGAAGTTTTATTCTTTTGTTCCCTGCAGTTTGCTTCCTCAAGCCACCTGTGTGCCTGAGGAACTCCCAATTGATGTTGCTTTTTTACCTGACCTTTTGCATCTGTTTTAAGTTGTTTGACAAGTTTGGTAAGTGAAGGTTTATCTAATTTGCCATCAAATTTGTATTTATTAACCCATTTTGTATAGTACCTAACGTTGTCGGCACGCTGTAATTGCATATATTTCGCATCTTCGGTTAAAGGTGGATCTCGGGAACTTTTTGTGCACTTATTTCCCGTGTTTTCTTAACTTAGTTAGAAATTGTTACGTAACCCTTTTTATCATGTGGTACCACGATTTTCTCTTTTTCACAGTTTATCTAGAATAACTGCCTACCTATCCTGTTTCCCTGATCTATGACAAGACAGCCATCTTTTTTGTCCCTGATTTTACATAAAATCTCCCTGACAAAAACAAATACTGTAACAAGTCCCTGATCTGAAACAAAGAAAAGGTAAATTCCTCCTTACCTGAGCCTCCATGATTGATCGTCTCACCGGAACTGTTGACTCGTCCTCCAATCGCAGATCAGAAACAGTTGGAGGTCTTTCAGAGCAGAAGAACTGATGTGGTGTCTTCCCCGTACGGTTTCAAGCCACCGGGCCCATCTGACCTGAGCTAGAGCAAGAGTTTTCCGGTCCGAAGGACCAATCTGCCATAGGAAAAATAAACTTTAAAAATGATCAATACATGGTAAGTTCAGGTTAAGGCACTTTAATCTTGCAGCAAGGAGACAAAAACGTGCTAATACAGAGTTTGCCTAACTAGAATCAGGAAGTGCAGATATGTTTATACATTTTCTAATAAGATATTGCTTACCAAGCTGACGTAACAGATCACAAGTTTTAACATCATCATTACATAGCAGCTGTTTGTCCATGATTTTCTGCTTGCACTATCAATTTTATGAAAAACTTCCTAAGAAAAACAACGTGGCCTTGGTGACCACCGGTTAGATACAGCTTCCCACTATGTTATGTTACCATTCAAGGTACTATAGCTAATTTGAGCACAAAGCAAGTACAGATTCTTCAAGCAGTCTTTTGTTTCATGTATCTCTTCTTTTCTGCAGCTGTGCATGTTCTCATAACACGAACAAAGCTGATTGTTCATATTCAGACATATTATAGAAAACAGTATTGTTCTATTCATACACTATTCATACATTTTCCTGACCTAGCAGATAATCACCTGCTTTTCAGTACATTTCCAAAAGGCATAAACATGAATTTTGCTGTGCTAGAAAATATTAGGTCAGGGTGCGTCTTGCAGTTTCAGAAAGCATACTGTGGTTTGAAAAATCATCTTATAATTTCATACAGAATTAAGCTTGTACATAAAATAGAATGAAAATGTGTTAACTCTTTTAGCTTCTAATAAGCATTAGACATATATAAAAATAAATATTTTTCTGACACCTTACTATATTTATGGTTAATGTGCCCTTTTTTTCTTTGCCCTTACTATATACATTTTGCTCGTTTAATTTCTTTTCATGCCCATTGTACTTTTCTTGTGCTCGTTTTACTCTAAACATGCCCATTTTGCTTTAAACACACTTGTTTTGCTTTAAACATACTTGTTTTACTTTTCTGATAATCATTGTGTCAAAAAATGTTAAACATTTTTCTTTAGTTAATAAACGTTTTGTGCTTCCCGCATGTTTAATAATGCGATCTGTGCCCTTGTAATGTTCCGTTTTATCTTTTTTTTATAAAAAAAACAATTTGTGCAAATTCTCATTACCTTTGCTTTTTTCTGGTTCTTTTTCGTGCTTATTTCTCTTAATTTACCTTCACTGCCATCTCTGCACCTCCTGGCTCTGACTATCATTCTCTGGAATCCCAGTTCTGAACCATGTCACTCTCCTACTTTGGATACAATAAAAGAGTCTTTGTGGGTTCTGTTCAAGCAGCTTTATTATATACAAACACATCACGACAGAAGTTTACTGACTAACTTCAGTAACTTATATACAAACTAAGTACTGCAATCAGACATGCACTCTTAAAATGGCACTAGGAATAGCACATGCCCTGTATTTATATGTGCACACTCAGCCTTTGACATGCCTCTTAAAGCTACAACATATACACTCTAATCTACAGTTAGCTATATCTTCAGCCTCAGTGTAGGTAACATCATTCACATCCATCTCAGCACAGTGCTTTGTTGTGTTTCTGAGATTTTAAACATAACTAAAAGGCCTTGTGATTGTCTTTGGCTTGTGTGTTTATTTTAGTCTCAAAGTTGGCTTTGGTTGATTTTTTTAAGTTTCGGAGTTATTTGTTTATTTCAGTGACAAGGATTTAATCTTTCTGGCAATTAATCTTCTTACTTTTGGTTGAAATTCCCTTTTTTGTAAAGCTTTAGATATTATAATTCCTCCAATGGGGAGGTTGGTTGTGTCTGGGGTTTTCCCTGCTCTTGTTCATACAGGGTAAAGCTGCATCTACATATCTGTTTACATGATGTTAGAGGGTGATGGTGCATATTTTCATGTTCATCGGAGGTAACTGGGTATGGTGGGGATTTGAGGCTTGCCACTGTATCACATAGGAGTAGGTAGTTTGTCTTGTACTAAGTGATATGGAAGTGATTGTAGTACAATTTGGCATATGTCATGTCTGAGTGAACAAGGCCCAAGGCTCTAATGTAAAATGCATAGAAGATGCAAACACATGAAAATCAATGTGAGTGCAGCACTACGATAGTGCATAAGTGTCAAAGGTACAGTACATTGCAACTCTTGCAGGATGTACTGGTTTGTCCACAGCATGCACTGGTCAATATGCAACTGTAAGTAGCAGGAATATGACCGTGTACCTCACATCTGTCTACAGTTGTTGACACACATGACATAAGAGGTATATGTAGAGAACAGCATGCATGCCTGCTCAAGCCATGGCACACAAGAATAGCCTACACACCATAACATTCTGATAAATGTATGCATGCTGAGAGAACATGATGCTCGTATCTAACAAAAATAACATACTTTTTGCATCAAGAGAGGAGTTGGCATATTGGTTAAGGTCTTTACTTGACAAACACAAGGGTACTAGGTTTGTTTCTCACCTTGGGGAACTTGACTAGGCTTAAAATCCCCCACAAGGACAGCTAGCCTAGTATTTACCTATTCACCATGGACATCTACATATCTGTTTACAGGACATAGCTATGTATTTAATGATCAATACAAGTACAGATGTGCAACAATGGTAACAGAAATACATCATTAACAATGGCTTACCATTACATATGATACACACTTGAGACATATTGCCCTCAAGTTAAGCAGTTGATATAAGTAGACAGATTTATACAAAGTATGCTTCAGTGGCTATAGTACACTACATGGGTATGCATGTGGTCCTATACCTATTAATGTACCTCACAAATGTTATCCATTTATATAACTGCATGCACGTACATCACCCATGTCAGTTACAGTAAAGAAATTATCATACAACATCTGCTCACTCCTCTGCCTATAAGTGTAAGACAGGCAATAGGAAGCAAATAGGAATTATGGATAAGATGATGAAATAAGTAAACTAATGCAAAGTACAAGAAGAACAGAAGCCATGTTGTGGCCAGTCAGCATGCACGGGGCAAGCAATAAAAAGTGAAGTACCTTTACTTATTTTAATTTATTTATTTATTTATTTATTTTTCTGTGTTATACATCTATTTTTTTCTAGCAGGAAACTATAGGGGAATACATTAGGAGACATCAAAGGCATCAATTTTATTCCCAGCACTGTCAATCACAGAGCTCCACAGAACAGAAACACAATGTGTCCTCATCAAAAAAATCACCTTTTTGGAACTTTGTTTTAGCACTTTCATCTTAAAAGCAGTTATTTCTTAGCTTTTATGACAAAAACACTAAAACAATCATATCGCTAAACTCTATAGATTTTCACAGCTGTCCAGATTTTTGCCTCTTATTTTTGGCCTGTTACTCATAAAATTGTGTTTTTCTGGCAAATCATTGCCAAAGCTCTGAGGACTGAAGTTAGCAAATAATGACAGACATATGAGATTCAGACTTCATACCCCTAGAAAATTCATGCTAATGCAAAACCTGTTATTCTATCAATTTTCTAACTTTGGAAAAGCAATATTTAAAAATTGTCCCTATTTTTGAGCCTTTATCTCCCCCATTGTTTTTTGGCGTTGTCCGGATTTCTTGCTCTAAGAGGTTGAGAGCTATAGTTCCAATAAAGTGAGTTATTTGGTGAGGTAAAGTGTTGGTTTTGTTGTGTGGATTTATATTTTGTTTATGCTATGCTGTGATGTTTTTTCTGTTTTTTTTTTCTCTTGGTTATGGATGTACAGGGTTTACAGAAGGGACGACAGACAGTGTTAGGGATAAAACTGATGCGTCTGATGGGTCTCTAGCAATGCAATTTATTTCTCCACATGTTCTAGAATGAGATTGAGGAAAGTGATAGATATCTTAGAGGTTGAGGCCTTTGAAAATGCAATATTACCATGGTGCCACAGGTTAGTCTTTCGATGATGTCAACAGTGAAAATGTAGAGAAAAGCAGACACTTCAGTCTCAAACATGATAAACCACTGAAGACTAACCTGTGAGCCATATGTCATTGGCACAATTCATACTTTATGTGAGGTTTCTCCTACCCACTTGATACATATCCTGGAGTTCATGGCACATGAGTATCTGCTGGGCATCTTGTACCTTATTCACCATTATGTATTTATTTATTGTCTTTTGTTTACCAGGAAAGTCTGACTGGTCACAGATCACATTTTTATTGGAGGCCAAGGTAGAAAGGCTCCAAATAAAATACATTTTTACAATAAGAAACAGTAAAACATTATTCATTTAAGCATTATTTTGCAGTTAATATTGAGACTTAAATGATAAATACATTTATCATATATTTTGAAGTATATTGTCAAACATAAGTATATTATTGAACATAAGTCAAGGACTTGTTAAAAGTTAATAGCTGGAGATACAAGAGCATTGACAATGCACATAGTTTTGGTATGGTATATATATATATATATATATGGTTCCCATTCAGAAGCCTGAAACATCATAAGCCTGAAAATCAAAATCCTGTTCACCTGACCAGCGCTAACCCTAACTCACTTAAACCGCCCTAACCCCAATATTTGTCACTATTGCATACATGCCTAACCTGCTCTAAACCTAACTCACTAAGCCGCCCCTAAACCCTAAAAAATAAACCAACACTTACCTGACCCCCAGCACCTAGACTAACACCACAGGGGCAATAAATAGCAAAGCCACAATGACATCAGTATGCCTATTTGGTCTTTCAGGATTTTGAGTTTTCAGGATTCTGAATTTTCAGGCTTTTGGTTCAGGATTTTGATTTTCAGGCTTATGATGTTTCAGGCTTCTGAATGGGAACCATATATATATATATATATATATATATATATATATATATATATATATATTGACATAAATGAGGCTGGATGTCACTAAAGTAGGAACAGAAAATAGAGGAAGTGAAAGGTTATAATCAGAAACAGTCAAGAAAAACTAAGTACAGAATATTCTGATAGAGATGGTTGAGATAACAGTAGATAGGGAAGGAGATAAGATGAGATGAGTAACAAGGGGATAGTAGTAGGAGAGGATTATGGATATAGGTTAGATGGAGAAGCAGTCATGAGGGCGAAAGAAAGAACAAGAGACAATGGATGAGAGAGCCATGGAGAACGGTAATGGAAAAGAAATATAAAAAAGGTGGGTTTAGTCAGGATAGGAGTAAGATCATAGCCAAGAGGAAGTTAGGTGTTCTTTTGGTGTGTGCTTGAAATGTGATAATGTTGACCTGTTTTAAAGTGGGTGTGTTGGTGTTCCAGTGCTTAGCTACATAGGCTGAGTAAAATGAGTTGCCTGCACTGTTATGAGACTTGGTTCTGGTTAGGAGATATTTGTCCATGCTGGGCATTTTTTATTCTCTTATCTTGATAACTTTGTACTTTTTTCTGATATAACCATCTTCCCATGTCTTTCCGTCTGTCTGTCTATCTCTCTATCTATATACCATATGGTGATTTTCTTATCCAATTTTCTTTTTATTATTGGTGATCACTCTTGTTATTTGTTTTTTTTAGATCAGGAAATGATTGTGACAAGTTTCTTTACAATATTGTTCAGAGACAGCTGCTTACATGGAACATTGCTTTATGAAACCCATTATACTCACACACATCTGTGCTGAGCATTGTGCTTAAAGCTGTTTGCTGTCATTCTCTGAATCCCACTTCTTATCTGTATTAGTTTTCAGACAGTGGAGTTCAACAGCAGTAGAAGCAGGTCAGTAAGCTCAAATTACAGTCCTTTTTCTTTAATGCAATCTAAGAACATGCACTACAAAGGGGCAGTAATGGCATATAGTTTTTCAATATTCAAAGAGTTTTGATCATCAGTAGTATGTTTGTCTTTGGAAGCAGCCAGAAGACTTCCTAAAAGAATGATATAAAATGATAGCAAATGTTTATTTTTGTTATTTCCCGCCTGGATAATGTATGTGTTAATGCTATATTGCTGTGCTCTTACTCAAACTAACTGAAACATATAATTTAAACTGTAGAAGCTGCATTCAGGAAAAAAGAATGTGGGGTTGTTCTTAATGTATTTCTTGAAAAAAGAAATCAGAAAGAAGAAGGAATATATATTTCATGGTATTATAAAAATGCAATTTGATATGATGCAGTGTGATGAAATATAAAAATTAATCATGCATTATGAAGCACTTTAGAGCACAGTGTCAGATCTATGATTTTTTTCTCAGCTGTACAAAATAACTTCTACTTGCATACCCCTGTAATAATGATATATTTTAAAAAGAATTTCCATGAATCTATGAATAGATGATTTCATTTTTGATTATTTATTCACTTGTATTTGCATCTGGGAAATTTGCTATGCAGAAAACCCACAGCTCTGGAAATAAGTATAATCCCCTTCTCATTTTAAAGCTTACCTTGTATAATGCTCCATAACAAATGCTTTTAAATTTCCATTGACATTTACCAACATGATTTGTATATAATAAGCAAACAAAAAAATTAATGCAAGACAAAGCATACTGAGCATTTATGTCTTAAAAAGCATAAGGCAGGTAAATCCCTGGTAGGTATTAAATATTTTCATACTAAAAGGGTTTTTAATAAATAATGTTTGACAAATCAAATATTTAGTCTGTTAGAACAGAAGGTTTAACTATACTCTTGTAAGACAATGCAAAATAGCTTTTGTGATAACTAGACAGTATTCAAAATAATAAAGACATCAGTAAAGTCTCACCTTGGGCCAATGTACTAGTGCAACGGAGTCTACATTTAAATGTCAAAACACAAAATTGAGCTGAAACATCGAATGGCACAAAGCATCGGAAAAAAACAACAAAAAACAGTGTTTTTGCAGGGGATCAAAGTCCCCTGTGCACCCAGACAGAAATCCAAAAAATGCTTACAGTCCTGTACTCAAAAACTTTTATTCGGGAAACCACAACAGTTAAGCGCTTTCGTCAGCAACCACAGGCTGACTTCATCAGAACTGTGTGATAATGATTAGAGAAGCTGCTCAGGAGGCTCACACAGATTTGCAGTCACAATGAAATTAGATTCAATAATCGACAGTTGCAGGCAAAAAACTACCCGATGAAATGCGGTTATATTTGAAGCACTCCAGGTGTAGAGAAAGGACCGTGATATCATAACATCTCGGGAATAAGGAAAAATTCCTTCCCTCACTGTTACCAGTCTCAAACCATCAGCGTAATGTCAACTCGAACCCAAATGCATGCACTCACATATATGCACACATTCAAACGCACACTCAAACACACATCACAATCTATTTTTTAATGGATTCTGCATACATTGACCAAATAAGTTCAATGAAATGCAGAATCTGACAATCTCGCACTCGCTCAAACAGCACCCGTGCAATCTATGGACTTTAGTCAGAAATGACAATACGTCTGGGTTTGTGAAGAAACTGGGGTTATCCAGCAGGCCATGGTGGGTAAATCAAACAGTAGAAGTTATCTTTACTTCACAGAAGGACACTGTGATTATTCTGGTATAGCTATACTGTTTACAGGCAACGGGTAATACAACCACATTACACAACACCTTTATTGTAAGGGAATGTTGTGAGAAGAGTGTATTACCACGTTCTCTAGAAACCAATAAAAAGAAATTCATTTATTTCTCATATTGCATCTGATATTTTTCACAATGCCACATGGTACCTTTGTACAACTAATTTCCTGTCCCTCCTTATTGGTATATTCCATTACCTCATGCCCACTTCAGCCATCTGCAATGAGCACAGAATATCTTACTGTTGCTCACCTAACTCTTACTGTGCAGCTTACATAGCACCTTTTCCTACCTATTGCTCCTGATTTGTGTCACCTGTGTCACAGATACTTCATTCATCACTTCATTTGTAGAGTTGCCTTCTTTGGTTTATCTTCTCAATGTCCTGTAAACAGCATCTCTTCCTTTCCAAGTAATGATCATAGCAGTTGTCATATTTGAATATGTACTACTTGTAGTGAACACGTTTGTATTAAATTTGTACATGCACTAATGGTGATACCTTATTTATGTAAGACCACTATTTTAAGAGTGCCCACACAATCTCTTCAGGAGATTCCCTCTGTAATAGTTATCTTATAGGTTCGTAGGTAAGTACTAGCTCAGTGGCCCTTGCAGGCCATTTTAAAGCTAGCAATTTTCCATTTTGGTGCTTCAGTTAACCTATCCCATTTGATGTTACATTGGCCTTACCCATCCCATTGTGGATAATTATACATTGCCTCTAGTGGGAATAAATGGGATCATACCATAGATAATTTGCGGGGACCCATGCATTGTATAAAGCATTTGGGAGCTGCGTCTTTCCATTAGTAGTAAAGGGGGTAGTCTTGGTGTATCTTTTCTGTTTCCAGTCCATAAATCCAAGTTGTGTTTGAATATGGGCAGGGATGAGTTTTGTTTTACATGGATAGGGAGTCAGTTCCAGAGCAGTAGTATCCTTTGCGAGACATACCTGTCCCTCCAAACCATTCTGCTGATACTGCAGAAGCAGTTTAGATCCCTAGACTGAGTATTTCTGGTATCATTTGACTTGCTGATATGCAGTAAATCCATCAGTACTGGGTATGAGGATGCCTTGTATGTCAGGCACAGATCACTTGTTAATAGTCTATAAGATACTAAGTATAGTGGCAGGGCTCTGAGTCAGGCCATGTAGGACACATTGTGTAGGCCTTGTATCTTTTTAGTATGGTATCTCTGTGGGCATTCCAGTTGTTGCTTGTGTCTTGAGAGATACACACCAAAGGGGGCATTATACTCAATGACTGGCTTAATGAGGGATGACTAAAGGGGGACAATTACATCCCTAGATGTAGTCACAGTTCCTTTGTTATAAGCTGTGCAATAGAGAACAATAGACACAAGTTGGACCAAAATCAGCTCACTGTCAACATAAGTTTCCAAATCCCAAACAACTGGGTCTAATCTTAGGGGCATATTGTCAGTGGGGTAGTTCCCTAGGATAGATGACTTCTTAACATATACATTTTTTGACATTTATTTTCAGTTCATGATTTTGGCACCAGTTATTTATTTGCAGGATGGCCAAGTCATTGGGGATTCAATGACTGCTCTTAGTTTGCAGTCATCTGCAACCTAGTCAGTCAGAGCCCTTTGGCATTAGCTTTTACTTCAGATAAGTAGATGACAAACAACTCAGCCCAGAACACTTGGGGTCTCCACTGGTAGCTAGGTCTTTGTTGAGGTAACTTCCCCTATTTTGATTTTCTGTGTCCTATCTGTGAAGGAGTTGCCAATCCAGTGGGTGACATAGCAGTTTATTCCCAGTTTATTTAGTTTTTTTACAGTGAATCGGTGGGGGATTGTGTCAAAAGCCTTTGCCAGATCGAAGTATATGGTATACCATTGTACCTTCATCCATTAGTTTGGTGACTTTTTCAAAATAGTCCTCCAAGTTAAGTAAGAATGACCTGCTATTGACAAATCAAAACTGAGACAGGTCCAGTGTTTGGAGATTCCCTATATCCTTACTGACTAGTTCCATACGTCTTGCCATGGCTTTGCATATGAGGCTGGTTAGACTTATGGGTCTGTAATTGCCTAGTTCTTGGAAGTTCCTCCCTTATGCAGGGAGATAACTGTATCTGTTCTC
Source organism: Protopterus annectens (assembly GCF_019279795.1). Classification (NCBI taxonomy): domain Eukaryota; kingdom Metazoa; phylum Chordata; order Ceratodontiformes; family Protopteridae; genus Protopterus; species Protopterus annectens. The sequence goes on along the minus strand of NC_056738.1, from coordinate 539,158,828 downwards.
CATTTGCTTGGTACAAAATCTGTATGGAGGCTGAGGTTGACCAGCGGTATCTGTACAAATGTACTACATATAACTATATTATGTAATTTCATTCATTTATATTATTTCTTTTTTTTTTTTGAAAACTGTGGCAGAAATGCTCTATTTTGACTCATTTTTCTCTCATCAAAGATGAAATAAATAATAACAGATACTTATAAAATTCTAGCTTCCTGGATATCTTCATGGTAGTTTTGTATATGAACCACAAGGGTTGAGATGATATGCAGCAATTGTATAATATCACAGGGCAGTTTTACACATGACTACCACTTAATATTTGCCCTTTCCTTTTAACAGTGGTGATGTCATTATATAATATACCCGCAAGATATTTTTTCAGTGGACCATAAGGTGTTATTTGAAGGTAATCCTCTTAACTTCATCATGTCATACACCACTTCATTAGTACTTCTGCATGTCCATCTCTGTGAGAGTTATCTGCAGAAGTCCATAGGGTGCAAACATCTTTCTTTCTTGACAGTTGACAGTGACTTGCCATGATCTGCATACTCCTGAATATGTACATTCACTTTGATACTCCTGAATATGTATATTCACTTGTAAGAATGCCAATAACTCCGCAGTGAACTGATCCATTATCTTCCACTATGGCTGCTGTATGTACCATGCACTTCCTTGAAGGGTGATGCCTTACCCTTGCTGAGCATGTAGAAGCATCTTTACCATGCACATCCCCAAGATTCTCACTGCACCTATAACATGGGGAATTTGTGTTTTTTTTTTTTTTTGGTGCAGTTTGAATTTTATATTTAGCAGTTTTATTCATGAGAAATTATGTGTTTTATAATGTCTTTTAATGCAAAACATCTCCCCATAAAAGTGAGTGCAGCCTTTCACATTACATGTGATACAAGCATTGATAAAGACAAGTCAGACTGTAAAAAGAGCTGTAATAAAGCTTAAAAGAATATGACCTCCACAAAGTCAGACACAGCCTCTCATATTACATGGGACACAATAGGCTAATGTTGTTGTTTGTTGTTTGACTTTCGGCTTTTCCCAGTTAGGGGTCACCACAGCAGAACTCCGGTCCGCTAATGATTGGCAGTAGATTTTTATGAACGCCGAGGTGCTAGCTCGACGTTCAACCTTCAACGAAGGCACACCCATTTATACATGTCTTTCGAATGCTCACCCAACCACGGGGAGGACATACAGACTCCACACAGAAGGCACTCCCCGCACTCCAGCCGAGAATCGAACGGGAGATACTCTTGCTGTGAGGCAACAACGCTACTGCTGCACCACCGCAGAGATAATGGTCTCATAAAAGCAAACATTTTCAATGATGAAATTGTAAATTACTGTACAAACTAGTTTTTTAAATGGACCTGATGAAGCTCAGGTGAAAGTGTTTTCTTAAATATAGTTCCATAATGGTAGCTCATGGTGTGTTATCATTTTTTTGCTTGTTAAAAATAAAAATAAAAAACTTTTAACTAAGAATGAGGTTCCACAGGATGCTGAACAGGTTAACCCTCATGGGTCTTTTAGGAATATTTAAATACTGTAAGGGACAAACCAATAAGCTTTGGGATTGGTGCCGGCTGTTTTTCCATCTCCCAAGTTCTTTTCCAATCAGATCCCCTGGACCCTCCCACTATTGTCTGTTACTGGTTTTAAATAACAGACCCGTTGAATGTAATGTATTAGAACAAAAACATTCATCCATGTACCTGCTCAACTGAATAAACTATTTGAAACTTCAACAAGGTGTCTTTATTCCTCCCATGGGGAGGGTATCAGAGAGAGAGTCGCCTAGATCTGCTAGCTAAAATTATTTTATCTGGACTAATCCTTTGTACTCTGTTTCTTGTCAGTGCTGACACCCTCTGAGTCACAGGTGGGATACTAAACCTGACTCGAGCTTTCTCTGTTTCATTTTAACTATCTGTCATGCAGGGCTAGAATGTTTTAACTGTGTAGAATTTTGGTATGACATTTTCAGAAAAGTTATGAAACTGTTTTGCACTACTGAGTTCAGTTTATAAGTATGTTAACATTACATAACTCCTCAGCTGAGTTTTTGCAGGTAAACAAATCTAGAAGAGAAGACTTCTATAACAGTAGCACGGAGCCTTTCAAACATGTATACTGTTTACAGCTAAAACAGCCTCAAAAATATGCAAAACTGTAATGATTTTGGTGGCAACTCCAAAAATTGAAAGACGCAAATACTGTATGAATCTGTAGAATTCCCCTTGTCTTATTTAAGATGGTTTAGCTGATATGGCAATGTGTTTCTTTCATCCCCAAGAGTAATCATCCTAGTGGCAACTCCCATGAACTTCAAAATGCATATGTAAACAGTAATGCTCACCCATTCAGTTTTCTTAAATTGGTTTCGCTAGTGGTATGGTTTCTATGATGATTTTTATGTATTTTATTTCTGTTTTAACATGCATTTGTAAATATGTACTGTTTTACCTGTGTATATTGATTGCATCCTTCCATTTATTTATTTATTTATTATTTATTTATTTATTTGGCATTTGTTTAATGGGAAAGGAAAGTCCGAATGAGTCATGAGGTACCTGTTCAGCAAGAGACTGGGGAGAAAAGCTCCAGATACATATGGATAACAGAATGAAAAACTAGACAGACATAATAAAGTCATAACACACAAGTGCAAATATGAAAACAACACATTAGTTTGTCAAAATGAGAACTTAATAGACATAATAAAGTCATAACATTCAAACACAAAACTGGAAAAACTACACATTAATTTGTTTGAATAAAAACTCAACAAACATAATAAAGTCATAGAGTCCAAGCATAAATTATATATAAAGCCTGTTAATAATAAGATGCAACACTATTTACATAATAGATTATCATAACAAATATTAATATTCTACAGGTCATGATATATGGTAACAAATTATACTGGTGAAGGTGCAGGATAGTATGAGTAGAGAAAGGTAGGTTGTGATACATGGGATAGTAGGAATAGATGTGGAAAAGTTATGAGTGTGACCTCAGGGGAGTATGTCTATCGGAATGGAGGGTAGGGTAATTTAGTAATAGGAATAGAGAGAGAGTAGAGGTAGAAGATTTTATAAGAGTACCTCAGCCTGGGCTCATACAGGAACAAATCTAAGCTTCTTTTATCAAATGATGTCTGGCAGATTGTATGTGTGTGTGTGTGTGTGTGTGTGTGTGTGTGTGTGTGTGTGTGTGTGTGTGTGTGTGTGTGTGTGTGCAATTGGACTACTAGGTTAGAATGTCTGTTGCTATGGAGACTGTTTGCTTCAAGCTATTCACTTCAAGTCTCCTCCTTCGCTGCTTCACTTCCTGTTTGTGGGGTTTATGCCTTCAACTTTCACCAGATCTTTTTGTTACAATTTTTGAATAATCTTTGCTCTCTCTGATCAGGTACTGTTGTTAAATCTAAGTTTTTAGTGCTTTTACTACATTAAAGTGCATGTTTTATTCTGTCAAAATCCTGATTCCTGTTTTATTCTATTTCTTTTTATTATTTTTATGCCATTTTAGTAATATTTTTGAGTTGCATGTGTTATTACTATGTTTGGTGTTACTTTTACTGATTTGTTGGTGTGTTTGTTTGCTGTTCTGAGACCACTTCTAAGTTTGATATTTTTCCTTGCTAAATGACTTTTTATCATAATGTCAATTTGTTGGATTTTGAAGTCTGTAAAGGGAATAGGGACTTGTGACAGAGAGAGGTGTAGGTGAACCATAGTACCTTTCTCCTGTACAGGGAATAGAGTTGGTACACAGGTAGATAGCAACCTGATTGCACAATCTGCCCAGTTTATAATTGACACTGATCCACACTGAGCTCTAGTCTAAGCAATAAATTGTCTAAATCTCTAAAGATATGCAATACAGAATGACATGTCTGTCACCACAATTTCTTTTCTTCTGATAACGAGTGGCTGTGTGTAACCCGTCTGAAGGTCTGGTGGAAAAACATAAGTTAAACCTGTTAATCTTATTGTTACCCAGACATCACCCTCCCAACACACATGACTAAACACTTCACAAATTTGTCTGACAGCCCTTTTGAAATGCAACAGACTTAAGCAGTATTCAGTCCTCTGCAGTCCCTTACACTAACTGCAGTGTTAAAACTGTATTAGTTTTATTAAAAAGCTCTGCACAATTCAGAGAGCATGCAGTAATATAGTGATCTACCTTTAAGGGATTTAATTTTGCATTCCTTCAGAAATGTTCTTGTGGTTACCACTGTTGTGCACAATGCTGTTAGAAATGAAGACTGGTGTTTTTCAATTTCAGAACCAGACAAGGCTTGCTGCTGCTGTTATACACATGTCCCCTAACAGGCCATCAGAAGCAGTCAAATTATTATTAACAGATGCTGAGAAAATGACCAATTCACTGAAAACTTTTTCTACATACTCTGCCTATGCCTCCCTTTGCAGATCTCATCATCTGAAAGAATAAAAGATTCACAAATCAGCTGTTGTATTGTTAATAACAATGACACTTTTTTCTTCTCTTTTCCTGAGCAGTTATATTAATAATATAACTAAGATACTGCAGATAGTACGACACAGCTACAAAAGTAGCAAACAAGAATAGATGACTAACTGGAGATGAACCTCACACTGCCACCCTGCTCAACAGTAACTGCATTTCATTAGGAATCTTTTTCGGAGAGCGTCTATAACATCCCTGAAGTGCTATTATTCCTTGTCTGAGTTTGACCTGGTATGTAACATGTAGATATTTGTCTTCCACATGAATACAGTGCACTTAACTTTTCATTTTGATAATGCTCTTTGGACTTATAATGAATCATATTCCAGCTATTATGTTTTACCTAGAAGGGAAAATTGTTGTAAAGTTTTAGATCATAGTACACTAACACAATCTGGCTTATTTTATGACATATAATGTCAAAGTTTTGTATAGCCAAGCTCATTAAAATATGAATGAAATAAGATTGTATGTGGGCAAGTTAAGTTGTTAAGCCAAGCTGATTGTGCTATGTCACTGTTAGCCTTTGTACATGGAAATTATGCAGAAAATATTAAGTGACTAGAATGAATGAAGGATTAAGCAAGTATGCAATGTTCAGAAAGGTAAGATGGCTTAGAGATATCATTGTGGGGAATACAAGTGACAGAAAATGTTTGACGGTGAAGGGGTTATGAATAGGTTGAAATAAGAAGGAAACACAGCTGCATGCGTTAAATCACAGCAAGAATTTATATCTCTCTGATGTAAGTCAGGAATAGCCATAATAAAATAGCTCCAAAAGAAGTCCTCACCCACTGGCTATGCTCTTGTGATAGTTTTTGTGATACTTCCTCACAAGCTATAACTTGACTTTCTCCCCCTTCCACTTTTCCAACCTTCTTACCTCCATCCTTCCATCTTCTACTTTATTACCCATCCCTAAATGATAATCTATATCCACATATACTGTCTGTAGACAGATGTATGTATAGTTGCTTTGCCTTCTTAATGTAACAAATGTTAATTCCATTTGAAACATTGTTAATAGCTTTGTTTACTTGTTGTAACAAACTGAGTTTTCTTATTCAAAATGGATTGTATATTCTCTGTGGAGCTTTTCTCCCCGGGCCTCCACTGAAAATGGGTACTTTTTGGCCCAGTGGAGCATCCCGGTAAACAAATGCAAATAAATAAATAATAAAAAAAAGCCCAAATTTCTTTATTTTTCACATATTTATAGAGATGATAATTACATATTCATACTGGTTGCGAACAGTTTTCAGGCTAAACCTAGGCCATTCAGTATGACACTAATAAAAAAAAAAGATATATAAGAGTTCTAGAGAAAACTGAGGCATATATCTTACAGGCAACTTATAGCAATTCAACCATAGTCTAATGATAAGTAGGAAATAGGCAAAGTAAACATAGCTAGGATAACTAATGTTATTTACTAGCTTATGTAGCACATAGGGCTAAATCTCTAACTAAAGTCCTGTCAACCTACATTTGAGTAGTCATCCCTGATGCTAGAAGAGTTGGTTGAGTGGGAAGGGAGGATGTATACTGGGCTATGTTAGTTCATACATCCCAGGGGAGGAAGATGGCCTTGTATGTTACAAAAGTGTGGTGTTGCAGCCAAGAGGACTGAGAAGTGTGCTGTCATTTGCTAAGCAGTGCATGTGCTGTAGCCAGATTGTGTGTGTGTGTGTGTGTGTGTGTGTGTGTGTGTGTGTGTGTGTGTGTGTGTGTGTGTGTGTGTGTGTGTGTGTGATAGTTATGTAGTACTGAGAACAGAGTTTGATGGAAGCTTCAACATTTAGATTACTTTAAACTTCTTGCAACCTGCCAGCAATAGCTTAGATCCACTTTTGACCAATCAATACTTGCCTGCCTTGATAGGTCAGGCTGTATGATTCTCAGATCTTGTCCTGTTTTCAAGGCAATGGATATTTCAGTTTTTGTTAAAAGAGGCCTTGGTAACACCTATCCTGAATTCTTTTCTTGATACACATTATCTTGTTGGTTATTGCCATGCCTCAAACTTTCTATTTATTGGGAAGGTTATTTGGAAGTCTGTGAATATGCACCTTTATTCAAGTTTAAGGAACTACTGAATACATAATCTATTCTAGTCTGCATACTGCATTAAACATAATACAGATATGGCCCTTATATGGCTCATACATGATCCACCTGTGGAAATGCATCAATGTTACTATTTAAAGTCAGTCCTCCTTGACTTCTCCTTGTCATATCAGATAGTGAAGCACAGCATTCTTTTAGAATGTTTACAGACCTATCCTCAGGCTTCAAGTGCTTTTATCAGCTAGTTTGCCTCATACTTTTTAGGCCACATGCAGTTTCCTGACTTTCTCAAGTCATCCTGTCTACCAGGTTCTACCAGGGTTCTATTCTGTCTGGAGTGTTAATATTTAGTATCTACTTCCATAATGTGAGAAGCCTTTGCTACTGCTGCCATGTTGATAATATTCAAATGTACATACTCAATCCCTTAGGAAAAAAATATATGTTATGAATTCACTTCATGGGGACATGGAAGAAATGTACTCACAATTGTTATCTGCCAAGTGATCTGACAACTTGACACCCCAAGATAGTGGTTTTGAATTTTTACAACAATATAATGAATTACATCTATTAGGCTTTACAGCCTACTACCATTTAATGTGTTGATAAGATGGATCCTGTGATCAAAGTGAAGAGTATTGATGAGATTCAAAATAACAAGTAAACTCTTAGAATCAGAGGTCAGCTCTCATCAGGCTGTCCTGTCTCCATTTGACAAAGGTTGCATAGATTAAAATCCTTCTGCATCCTTAGGACCTTTCTGTGGTTTTGTGGACCTTGGCCATTTTGTGTTTGTTGTACTTTAATTCTCGGTACATAAAATTTCCAACACACTGAACTGGACTAATCATATCTGCTGCAGAATTTTTAGCCCTTTTAATAACAGATACTTTGCTTTAATACTTATCTGTCCCTGAGTTGTCTACACTGTCTGTCAGTTCACTCTCCCATCATATTTAAAGCCTTAGCATTATTAAATCTAGAACTGGACTGCATGATTTTTTCTTCCTAATCTGAAGGTGCACCTCATTGCCATATTGGGACCCTTGTGACTGTAGCAAAATCCTCTTCTTCCTTCCTCATCTAAGTGGATGTTTCCAGAATGTGTCTGATTACATCTGCATCTTGTTCCTTTTGCCTTCAGTACAGTAACTATGGGAATGTCTCTCTTGGTGGTGAGATAGCCACTCATACTAGATGGGTATTATCCAGATCCTGAAAGCCTATTTATTTACACTGGTTTATTCTTCTCATGACTAGCATTTTAGGTATATTTATTTATACACTAATCAAATGAGGTTTGGTAACAAACTAATTTGTCCAAGGACATCTTCAGGTAGGGGTTAAGTAAAAACAGTAATGGGAATTAAGAGGGTAGGGGAAGAAAGTTAATGGGAGGGGGGGGTGAAAGGGTTAAATGGGAAAGTAGGAGGATTGGGAGGAAATTAAGAAAGTGTAAGAAGGGGCTTGATTTTTTTTTTCTGAGTGTAACTGAGTAAGGAAACACATTTTGATGTGAACTTGCTATGTCAAGTGTTACGTCCAAGATGACCTGTAAGTATTTTGGAGAGCATGTAGGCCTTGGGGTTTAGTAATACATGGGGGTATAGCGTGAGTGAGTTACTGTTTTTTTGCCTTTTTTTTTTGGACAGGCAATTATTTAATAACTGGTTGCAGTTATTATATATTAATTATACAGCATGAAGTAAAACTATGTAGTTGTCACAGGGGTTATTAATACTGATATTGCCAAGGTGATTTATTTGGTGTTATGCTCATTTATTTTTGGGACTTTAGGAATAAGAGTGAAAGATGTAAGTGGTGGATAGAAGCGTTATACTAATAAACCATGCAAAAAGTGCTGGTGACTGTGAATGTTTCAAAAATGTGGAATACAGAGGAGAATATGGCAGTATTGACCACTGTCACTATGGTTTTATTTACTGACAACTGTGATATTAGCAACAAGAATAAAGGTGTGTTACAGCAAGGATAGGAACATGGTGAGAGAAAGGCTTAACATGGACTAGTTGCAGACAAATTAATATTACCTGCAATGAAAAATAAATGAGTGCTAGAATTTTAAAATGTTTAAGGAAGAAACAAATTTAAAGTCTAATTAAAAGAAGTAGGGGGCCATGAGTTGGTGAGTGGGTTGCGGCTGCTGTTAGTTTTGGTAATGGCCTCTAGTTTTGTTTGCTTGTGTTTTATTGCCTCATGGTTGGGCTGTGCTACAGCATTCCTTGGTAGCATCTTTCATTGTTGAGGGAATGGCTGCAGGTCTTGGTTTTGCAGGGAGTTCAGGTGAAGAGCTCTTGATTGCATCTGTGGTAGTGGTGTAATGGGAGAGGTGAGCAATGTAGTAGCTTCAGTTGCTCGTCGCTGCTAAGGGGTTATTGATAATATGGGAAGTGTTTCATTTTTCTTTTTTTTGTCACATTGGTTCATTGCTAGTGGTATCATGTTGTCTCTCATGTTTGGGTACGTTGGTGTTTTAGTGTTTTGCAGGCTGTGCCTTCTTTGCGTGGGCTGTATGGAGCTGGTGCTCATTGCTCAAGGTTGTCAAGGCGTTAGATGCATGCATACTGCTGGTGAGGGACCATTACAGCCATTAAGGTTGGCACTTCACAGTAGCCTATTGTATGGTCATGTTAGTCCTGAACCATTGGCGTTTAATTGAGTGTTACAGTGCATAATTTTTGTTGAAGCATGTTAACACAAAACCTTATTCTAGCATTGTGCAAGTTTTCCAGAACAGGAACCTGCCCTACCTTTTTTTATTGGTGGTGTACTGTGTGTCAAAGCAGCAGTTTCTAGGGCTATTCACAGACAGGAAACATAACAATGACAGAAAAGCAACATTTACATCAGCATATTTGGGAATTTGTGAAGAGCTAACCTAGAGGTATTATGATAATGCTTGGTTTGGGTGGGTGGGTTTTTAGCTTTCAGCAATTGGAAGACCATGTGAAGGAGGAATTAACTAGGCAACCAAACGTGTGACATGTGGATTAAAGAGTCATTCCCCTTTTACTTGTAGATACAATGACCATCAGTGTATATAGGTTCTTATAACTATTAGTAATTGTAAAACACAGAGATAGTGATAGTAATAAGAGAAAGTCAGTGAAAATATGGAGTAATAGTCTTTGGTTTGAGTGACAATGGGATAATAATTATAGAAAATCATTGAAAATGTGGAATAATAGTCTTTGACTTGAGTGACCATGTAATTTTCTTCATTAATTCCTGAGACCTTGAGATTTTCTGAGGGAAAAGTTATCATAGCTCAATTGGTCTGTCATCAGTAAATATTAGTTTGAGTTCCATCAGACCATACACACCCTACATCCTGGTGAACAAATCACCAGAAGTCATGGTACTATACAGATCACTGAATTGCAAAAGAACATAAAATAATAAAATAACTATTTTTGCAAAGGATCATGATCTCCTTTACACCCTGTGTACATGTATGTGTGTGTGTGTGTGTGTGTGTGTGTGTGTGTGTGTGAGGGGGGGGGTTGGGCTGTGGTCTTTATCCATCGGGTACTTATACTGAATTCACAAAAACATAAAGGCAAGGAAAATACATAATTGCAATAATTTGTTATTCTCTATACTTTATGTATTTATTTATTTAAAATTGTATACTGGGATAGAGCACTGATCAAATACTGACTAATCATTGTCCAGTCATGGTTTGTGGCTTTGTCCAGCTTTATTGTTCTAGGAGGTTGAGAGGTGTGCTTGCACAAACTTTCTTGGCTATTTGCAGAAAGCAAACCTGGCTACTGTCCAGAGGTTGCAGGATAGGCAGATTTTCTCTCATACTTTATGTCTGCTCCCCAGACCTGACAGGGAGCTTAATGCAGATGTTTAGGGATTGGCATGGGGCTACTGTATTTGCCTCATAGACACGAGTTAAGTGGTTTGATTCTTATCTTTGATTGGGGGTGATTGGGGGGGGGGTCACAGAAATGCTTTCTAAATCATCCCTGCAGGGTAGAATGGAAGGACTTTTGCAGATAGATGCATTTAATGGGTGCTGGTAGCAAGCTGCTAAGCTTTATTAGAAACGTATGTTTTATTCTCTGCCTTATACCATATAACCTCACTGATCTCTTGTTGTCTGAAAGCTGGGGCATTTGAAGAATGTAAAATTCATTTTGCTGGCGATTTCAAGGATGGGGTATGTTTTATTATTGTACATAAACTTTTATTGAATACTGCAGCATGTGGAAGATGCATTAGTAAGAAAGAAGCAATTTCATAGATGGATAAGTTGCTTAACAATATTATCTTGCTATTAAATTGCTTCTAGAGCCCAGACAGACTGAGTTACCATAAGAAAGCAATGTCTGCAGGCATAAGCAAGACTGCTGTTTTGTATTATTCGAAAGAGAAGGTTGGAACTTGAGTGAAAACAAAATATGAGTTAAAACTTGTACAGACTAACTGTATGGTTCACAAATGCAAACTTTAACTAGGTGTCTAGCATTATATTTATATTTGGCTGTTACCTGTATGCATGTACCCATCTCTGAAAAGTAATTACAGTACATCTATATCTTTAACTGTCAACATGCATTAAATGGCCTTATAATTTTGCAACTGAGGATTTGTTACTTTGAGAGGCACATTAATTCTCGTTCTGATCAACTGAAACTGACCATCTTTGTAATGTTTTATAGAACTTTGGAAGTAGGAAAGTTATGGAAAAATCAGGTAATCAGCCTTTTGTCAGGAAGACTGTCTCCAAAATGAGGAACACTGCTTCTCATTGCATGGAATAAATGTACAACATGGGGAACACTTACTAAAGGCCTTCTAACAACTCTAAGAAGCCTATGATTATTAAATGTGATATATTTTACTTAGAGCATGGGCTGCTAAGGAAATAATATGATCATGTTCGATTTACCATTGGTATCAGTTAAATTGCTAACACTGAATGTGTGACACTCTTTCAAAGTGGAACTTTGGGGATATAAACTTTTAAGATCCCAAATGAGGGATGTTCCTCAAAATTAGGTACACTTGGTAGGTATGGGATGTTATGGATGTATTTTATTTATTTATTTATTTTATATTTATTGGCCAGGCTAGTCCGACTGGACGAGGTCCATTTACAGTGGAGGCCCCAGGGAGAAAAGCTCCACATTAGTTAAACAATAATAAGCAAAATCACATAAGACAGGCAAATCACACATGAAATAATACAAATTACAATGAATTTGTTCCTGGAAGCTAAAATTGCATAATACATTTATGCAAGGTTGGCAATCAACTGAGGAGTTTCCATAACTGTAGACAGTAGAAATAGAGTAGGAAGGAAGGTAGGATGGATTAGAAGAGATTAAGAAAAGACTTAAGTAATGCATGGACAGAGCCAGGAGTTTATTAGATGTGACTTGAGTGAGTTTTTCAACTGTATTATGGAGGATGCAGATGTAACATTATGGGGGAGATTATTCCATTTTTATCTATAGTATGAGAGAAAAGAGCTTTGCCTGCAGTGTTGTTAGCTCTAGAGATACAGAGGAGGGATTTGTCAGTGGAACGGAGGGGACGATTTGTTGAGTATTGGGGTAGTAGTTGATTTAGAGCTAGTATTTTTTGAGGGTCCCTTAGGATGGTGTAGGCTAGAACTAGTTGATTGTAAGTAAGTAATTGAGAAAGTTCTAGCTATTGTAGGTCCTTTTGGGCTAGGCAGTGATGGGTTCTAATGTTGAGTTATTTGCAGACTTGGCAATTTTACTGTAACATGACTCAAGTTTGTCTAGATCTGATTTTCTGATTTGGGTTAGGATTGGTGCTGCATATATTAGGGTGGACAATAGGTATGTTTGAGCTAGGGTGACCCAAGCCTGATCTGACAGGAAGTTTTGGTGTCTGTATAGAGTTCCCATTTTTTATGTGCTTTTTTAATGGATTGGGAAATGTGGACATCAAAGTAAAGATTTTCATCAATTTCTGCACCAAGGAGTTTAGTATGGGGAAAAGGAGAGAGTACAGTGCCATTATTAGAAGTGATAGTGAAGGACTGAGAGGAGGTTTTAGATTTGTTGAGAATGAATAGGAATAATTTGGTCTTGTTGGGATTGAGGATAAGTTGGATATCAGTAATCCATCTTTCTACAGAGGTAAAATATTCCTGTGTGAGTTGTTGTAAGGTGGTTAGTGATGGGGCTGAGCAGATAAGTGTTGAATCATCTGTGTACTGTATAAGTGAGGCATGCTGGGTGGAGGTGTGTAATTTATTGGTGAAAACAGAGAAAAGAAGTGGACCCAAGGTTGATCTTTGTGTTACGCCTATGGTAGTTGGGAGTAGTATGCCTTTCTCTACTTTTTTTGTTTTTTTTAAGCATTTTTGAGTTTCAGTGCTGTTACACATGTGCTGTTGTAGCCACTTGTAGAACAGAGTCACACATGGGAGGAGCTGCCAAGGCTGCACTGTTTAGTTGCTAAATATGTACTTGTTTCATTCAGGCTTACTTTCAAGCCAGATCAGTGAGAGCTTATTTAAATTAAAATGATGTACCAATCAGCCTCATCTACATTTGCCTCTCTGCCCACCAATTACAGATACTTTACTAGTTGTGTATACCTCAGCTGTCTCACTGTATTCAAATGAATGGATGGTTAAATAAACAAATAATTAAATAACAGTTATAGTATGATATTTCAGTCCAGTGCTATTAGTCATATAGTACAGCTCACTGCAACACTTTTTATACAAACACACACACAAACACACACACACACACACACACACACGCACACACCCATTAATTACAGACATTTTACCAGCTGCATACACATCAGGTGTATGTTTTTGATTGAATGGATGAATGAATAAATAATTGTCACAGTAATGTATTTCAGTTCATTGCTGTCAGATACACAGAACATCCCACTACAACATGCCACATGCACACATATACATCTACACACACAGACGTGCCAACAGCTTTAGCAGCTTTATTGACTGTGTATCTGATTGTGATGAAATTAATTAATTAAGCAAGAGATAAATAAATAAACAAACATATAAACACAAACATAATGGACACTGTAACACATTTCAGCCCATTGCTGTTATGCACATACAAGAGATCCTACAGCAAGCTCCCTGCACATCCCTATGAATCTGCCCCCATATATGAGTGCCCTAAATAACAATGCTTGTTGTTACTTGACCAGCATGTATGCACACACACACACACACACACACACACACACACACACACACACACACACACACACACACACACACACACACACATCAATTGAGTTGTCTGACAGTGACAATTCTACACATCACACAGTTACTACAAACAAGCGCACAGTACAGTAGAGAAAAGTATTATTTAATTTAAAAAGAAAGCTTATCCAGGCTACCAAAGGCAACTGTCACCTGATACAGCCTAACCCAATGGGAAACTGCAGCTTACTGCTAAGTCTGTCAGCCCAAATGATCTCCATTATAGTTCCATTCTACATCCCAGAAATAAAAGAAAGATTGCAAATAAGGTGCAATCACATTACTCACTATGGGAAGGTATGTTTAAATTCTGGTCTAATTATAAAAATTGCCCAGCTGAACAAATAGATTTCTGTTCATAAACCAGAACTCTTGATGTAGACGGATGAACAAGTTCTTAATTTGCGAAGGGAAAATTCTACTATATGGAGCAAATTAAAATCAAAGCACATAAGTAAATAAGTATATAAATGAAACATGCTCATTCCCAGTTTGGTGGGGCATCAGTCCAGCAGCCTAATAATGCAAGCTGCTCCTTGCTGCAATACTATATACACAAAAACTGGTAAATGCTCTCATTTTTGGGCAGTTTATTGTTAATTGTTGTTTTGTATAGAATTTAAAAATAATCTGAAAATGAAATAAAACAAATTCTGCAGTTTGATCATCTCTTGGAAGTGACAGCTTTCTGTTACAGATAAACAACATGGTCATGGCATTGAAGTTTGATACTTGAAGAGGACTAAAGGAAAGGATTTGGCAAACATTTAAGGACTGTTCAGAAACTGCTATTCTTTCTTTGAAAAGGACTTGATTGTACAAGGCTACCTGCAATGAAAAAAAGGCACAGCTTCTAGAGTCTATGATGTCAATGATTCAAAGCACTACCAGTGTATTTAAAGGGGGATGAATACTTCTTTATGTCTAGGATGGTTATATAAAGTGCACACAAACACTACTATAGTAAAAACAAAATTATACCAATATAACAGGCTTCATGATGACCATTTTGAGATTAAAAAAAATAAAGAAATATGTACAGCTTCAGTGACTCTGAAGAATTACTGTAATACCAAATATGAAAATATGATGAAAAAAAACATAATTTTTGGGGTCTATATTACTTCATCGAAAGCTAATTCCATCAAACATTCACTTTAATGAATTGTTTAACCAGGGAAAGGAAGGAATTGGCCATCATCAGAAATTTTTCCTTTTCCCCACTGTAGTGCAATCACGGACTTGGTATATATAGTTGGGGGGGTTGAAATACTGTGTTGTGTGTGATGTTTGGAATGTTGGCCAACTCTTGACTTTCCCTTGGTAAATAATTGTTGAAGTAAATGTTCAATGTATTTTTTTTTGATGAATGGAGATTCAATGGAATTAGCTTTTGATGAAGTAATATAGACCCTATTTAATGAGTTTATGGGTGGATTTTTGTTTTTTAAGAATACTGCGGTGGTGCAGCGATGGCGTTGTTGCCTCACAGCAAGAGGTTCTCCCGTTTGATTCTCGGCTTGGGTTGAGAGTGCCTTCTGTGTGGAGTCTGCATGTCCTCCCCGCGGTCGAGTGGACATTCGAAAGACATGCGTCGAATGGGCGTGCCTTCATTGAAGGTTGGGCATCAGGCTGGCAACTTGACACCATAAAAACTAACTGCCAATCATTAGCAGACCAGAGTTCCGCTGTGGCAACCGCTAACCAGGAAAAGCCGAAAGACCAACAACAACAGCTGGTGGTGCAAAGAATAATCGTTTTGCCTATATGGGACTTCCATAATTGTAATTGTCTGTTTCTGATTTCACTGCTTTTATGAAGTAGCGCATTGAAGACCAAATGCAGCCCCCCCCCCTTTACTTGGCCATTTACTTTAGTTTTATCTAACTTACATTACTTAACTTCTAGATCCATCTGTATTTTGTGCTGAAGGCCCAAGTCCATGGTTAACCAGTGTAAGTGACTCTAATACTCCATTCATATATCTGGTACAAGTTTATACATATACAGAAACATAGCTAGGGTGGGGGAAGGGTGCAATATGGTCAGCCACCCCAGGCACAAGGTATTAGGAGGCACAGTACACAGATATATTTTTGCCTTTTTTATTTACTTTTTGTTCTCACATAGAGCATGAGGCCATGACATGGACCTGGTGCTCCTTGAAAGAGGAGATGACTGCCAGATAAGACAATTGCACTGGGAGCAAGTGGAGTGTGTAGTGGCAGCCTACAAACTTATATATATATATATATATATATATATATATATATATATATATATACACGCGCACACACACACACACACACACACACACACACACACACACACACACACACGCACACACACACATAAATATATATATATATATATATATATATATATATATATATATAAGTATGAGTGTGTTAGCCAGTTGGTTGACTCACCATTAGCAGAGTCACAAATTACAGACAATCACTACAGTGAAACACACCTTGCACTAGTGAGCACTACTGAAAATTCAGCTGCATAAGAAAGAGAGGCATTTCCTCCCTAGAGAAACCATGGTAGTCTTTGCAAAGGAGTTTTGCTGGGCTTGTTTTGGTAAGATTTCATTGTAATTTGTGAGCCAGTGATATATTTATTCATTCAGTTGTGTGGCTTTATATAGTACTGGAGCTGTATATGTAGAGTATAAAACACATACTACCCTTAGTAGGTTAGAAAGAGAGCACAGTCCACAAAAAACACTAATGGACAATAGGTTAAGGCTGCAATCCTTATACTGCCCCTGGGTATTGACCATGATAAAGCAAAATGAAGCAAAGAATACTTGTTTGGTATTTCAGTGGGTCAGTTCATAGGCTGCAAGAATTTTTAGAATGCACAGGCTTTCCAGACACATACAGCTGATACTTATGCAGCAAGGAGATTTTAATGGCATGAGAAGAAAATTCCATAAATATTTTATGTTTTGTGTATATAGGTGTGTTGTGTCTCTCTGTGTACATGCAGAGGTGCACATGGCAATATGGGTATAATCATAACATTCTTGAATGCTCTATACATATACAGTGTTAATCTGTTCTGCAGACGCTAGGGTGATATTTAGTGAGTGGTGGCATAATTTAAATGTCATCATCATAACATTTTTAGTATTGGTAACCTGATATATTATGGCTTTAGGTAAGAGACAGTAAGTCTGCATTACAAGAAAAGGTGATTCAAGAAGGAAGTCTAAACTGTTTACCAGATTGGCTTTAGTTACATTTATTGAATTACACTATTTTATCTTAATTATAATCTGCTTCCCATTGAAATTGCTTTTAAATGTTATCTCAGAAATATGATTGTAGAATTTGATAAGACTATTTAATTACAAAAGTTATTAAAGTTTCATTACATTCTGCAGCTTTATTCACACTTGGTTAACTTTTGCAAAAATAGAAAATAGCTGCTGTGGATTTGTTTAACCTTAAATAATAAACAGATGTACTTCTTCAGTCAAACTGCAAGCCACTTACTAAGAGCTGGACATTACAGTCACGTACCCGACTCCTGAAGATACCATTTTTTTCATCTGTATAAGTAAATCAAATAATAGTCATTCACTCTATAATTAAAAGTGGTCTGCTAGACACTTCAGTAACAATGCCCCCCTCCTTTTCCCAACTGAAAGTTAAAAAAACAATTTATTTAGATTGCCTGATCAATACCACAGTTGTAACACCAACCTTTATGTGAGCATTAAAGTTAATCTAAGTCGACTTTATCTTTATCAGTAAAAAGATAAAAGAATGACAAGACTCCAAACCAATTAATGTTCATTTACCAATCAATATGTTCAGGTAAATTGTACCATAGTCTTTCTAATTGTTTGCAGTGAACTGAAATAAATCTCTAAGGATATATTAAGCGATATACTCTGTGATTGTTCTGTTGTTCTGCATTGTACAGTGTACTGTATAGTACCAGAGGAGCAACACAGAACAGGGGTAAATACACTGATATTGAGGCATTTGAAACAACAATCATGGTTAAAATATTTATAGACTCAATTGTTAATGCAGAAATATTAGGACCGTCAGTCGTCTGGAAAACTGTGTGCAGTTGGTTCAACTGTTTTCTGATATCAGATTATTTCATGCTTCCATTTACAAGCATACAATATCAATTCCTGTTGGCTGTTATTACTGTTAGAAATATCTTCACTCTAAACCAAATATGCAAAAAAAATGCTTTTTGTTTTCAGACATTTGCTTCTCTATCCACACAGGTAAATATTGTTTTAAATAAAAAATCAGCCTGTAAGATATCTGAATTTTAAGAACCATTACTGAAATTACCTTTACTGCCTTAATTTGCTGGCATAATCAACATAACAAGTCATTAACCTTCAAGCGCTCCATAAAGCTTTACACACCTGCTGATGACCACCATGATTGAATAAAAGAATTGTATTGTCCTGCTTACACTGTTCTTTTATAGCCACAAAGAACAAACTGCAAACCAAGGTAGTTCAAAAGTATGGACATAGTACACCTGGAGCCACAATTCACAATAAAAAGGTTGCTTTAATATTGAAATGCTGCTAAAAGCAAGTCAAAGATAAGTGATTTTGTCTTCTTAATGAAAACGTCTTCAGATAAAAGCATGTCTGAAAAAATTGAGTCCATATATACACCATTCTAAGGAAGGGAAATAGATCACATGAATGCCAAGCCCCCAGTGATGTCATGCTTCCTTTGGGAAGGTTTAAAGAGGATTTTTAGAAGATTTAAAGGGCCATGCAGGTAGAAAACTGACATGAATTACTACAGATTTAAGTTAGTTTATACATGTGCTTCTTATTTTTTTATATACTAATAATGTACTGCTAACATAATGCAGCCATTATTGTTCTAAAGATTTCAGGTTTAAAATACAGGTGATGGATATTTGGTCATTCAAATCAAGCCAGTTCATGGCATTAAGTTTCAGTTGCCAGTGAAGTTCAAGTTTTTCTAGATTGAGTGTCCACAGGCCCCCTCTATCTGACAGGAAAAATTGTTATAAATTGAAAAATTGAAAGGTATGATCTGAAAATTCCAGGGTATGTTTGGAAAGAGCATTTGTATTGTTTTTAGTTCTAATGCCATAAATGTGCTCATAAATTCTGTAATGTAGACGTCTTTCTGTCTTACCAACCTAAAACCCTTCACAGTGTTGGCACTGAGCACAACAAATGACTTTAGTATAATTAAAACTTAAATATTTTTTGGGTTTAAATTGGACACCATTAATGACAAACAAATTACCAGTCAAAATATCCTTCCAATATGGGCAGCAGCCACATTTCACCATGCCAGAGTGCTTTGACTATTGTACTGATTTCTTCTTAAATAAAGCTTTGAGGTTTTGCCCCTTCTTATAAACAATGTTTGGAGCCAAACCTACATGTTCTCTAATATGTTTGTCATTTGTCAAAATATTCCAGTTTTTAGTAAGCATGCTTCTAATATGACAGCTGTCCAGATGAAATACTGTAATAAAGGAATTCTTATAGTTATTGGTCCTGTTAGTGATATGTGTGGATATTTGTGTACCCATAAACAATGGACTGATATGATCTTGCAAGGATGGGTACGAAGTGCTTCCTTTCACATTTATTCATGACCTCAATCATTAATTCATAAATAAAAGTAAGTGGCTATCCATGTTTCGAAAACATGTCCCTTAACAGGTTGCATTAATTCTAAAACCTTTCCTCATCTGTGGTCATTTGGGCATGGATGAATTAGCCTTTAATGACCGTTCTCTTCTGCACTTAGGGATGTGCACTTGTGTAGTAGAGAAATTTGTTAGAGTAGGTTTCTCTCCTGTGAATTTCAGAAGTAAATCTTTTGTTGATATTGTCCTTTTTGAGCCAAACATCTAAATATGCTATATGGGTATCATGGACTTGGTGGGTGAATTGGAGAAATTCTGTGGTGTTGTTGAGGACTTCCAGGAACTGGGGAATGATTTCAACATCTCCATCCCACAAAATAAATATATTGTCCAGGTACCTGGTGTAAAGTTTGCATTAACTATAGAAAGTGTGCTCAAAACAAAACTTTTTCTCCCACTGTATTAAGACTACATTGACAAATAGATCCTTGCATGCTGAACCCATGGCTAAGCCTTTTGTTTGTAAAAAAATCTCTTTTTCAAAAATAATGGAATTATTTTTCAGCAACAGTTCCATAAGATTTGTGTACTCATTTATGATGTTCTATTGTAGTCCTTTGTCAGCTAAAATCCACAAAACCATTCTAGGCTGATATGATGTGGAATGATAGAATACAAATCTTTTACATCAATTATTGTAAATACATATGATTCATGGTAGAAAATTGTGATTGATTTTATCATGGCTGAACTATACATATGTTGTTATTCATGGAATTTTTTTTAGATAAAATCAATCACATCTCCATGGACACTCAATCTGGAAAAACTTGAACTTCACTGGCAACTGAAACATAATGCCATGAACTGACTTGGTTTGAATGACCAAATATCCATCACCTGTATTTTAAACCTGAACTCTTTAGAACAATGATGGCTTCAATATGTTGTCAGTACATTATTAGTATATAAAAAATCAGAAGCACATGTATAAACTAACTTAAATCTGTTGTAATTCATGTCAGTTTTCTACCTGCATGGCCCTTTAAATCTTCTATAAAATCCTCTTTAAACTTTCCCAAAGGAAGCATGACATCACTTGGGGCTTGGCACTCATGTGATCTAGACTGGTGTATATATGGACTGAATTTTTCAAACATTGTTTTATCTGAAGACGTTTTCATTAAGAAGACAAAATCACTTATCTTTAACTTGCTTTTAGCAGCATTTCAATATTAAAGCAACCTTTTTATTGTGAATTGTGGTTCCAGGTGTACTGTGTTCATACTTTTGAACTACACTGTTTTTTATGCTGCACATATTTATGACTCTTAGCAGCTATTGCCAAGTCAGCATTATAACAGTCTGCTCAGTGCCTGCAAATACAGTGATGGTAAAATTCATACCTCACTTCAAGATGCGTGCTAACAAATCAGGATTTTTTAAATCATGGTGGGAAACTGCTATTCTTAGTCTACTCAATAGGGAATAAACTCTTTGTAAATACTAAAATAGAATAATTTGTCTGTATATTCTAAAAGCAGTTCTGTTTGAAGGAGAACAAATAAATTTAAGACCATAGAACACCCAACATAACCGTTCCTAGTCTCTCTTGATTTATAAATCCCTTTTATTAACTGATGGCCATTCGAGACACTGGTATCTAATGTTTCCCAAGCTTTTCACTTATACTGGTTTTGCTATGGAGTGGGTTGAGCTAGCAAGGAATGAAATTAGGTGGCTACAATGTATCTGGGTAGATTCTATTTGTGTCATGTAGACCATGAAATAAGCACTGATGAATTTCATTCGTTGGCCCTTAATAACACATAAACACATGGTCATACACACACACGCGCACATGTGCACACACGGGCACACACACGGACATACGCACACAAATACATACACATGCATATATCATGTTATGAAGCATTTCACAGAAATTTTATAAAGAAACTTTCCACTACTAAAATTCCTTTTAGTCACATCTGATCATGATTTTCCAGACATGCTTTTACTAGTTTGTGAGTCCATT
This sequence comes from Protopterus annectens, assembly GCF_019279795.1. NCBI lineage: Eukaryota > Metazoa > Chordata > Ceratodontiformes > Protopteridae > Protopterus > Protopterus annectens. The sequence goes on along the minus strand of NC_056738.1, from coordinate 539,137,289 downwards.
GCACTCTAAGTGAATTATCTATATAATATCTATCATTCCGAAAACACAAATAAGAGCTTCCTATAGCAGAAATTATTTAAGAAAGCCTTTATGATAGCTAATGACATTAAGAAAAGACACTAGACACTTGCCTGAATCTACCTGAGGGACATTATCATTATTCAGTGAGACTCTTCTGTCTGTACCACCACATCACTGCCTGTCATTAATGTACATGAAGTCATGTTGCACTAAAGCAAATTATTTTTTTTTTCATTTTATCTTTCCTAGACTATCACCCATTTTTTTCTAAAGAACAGTCTTGTTGTATCTTACAAAACTGGCAAATGTCCTAATATTTTAAGAAAAGTATAACTTTTCCGGGTAAATACTACAGAAAATTGTGAAGTTCTATACAGAACAGCTTACTATGGTACAAACCATAGAAAGATCTATATTTGTAATACATTTAATTTATGTTTTTTTTAAATAATAAAATAAAATCAAGTCATTTGCAATGGCTGTTTTGTAGACTAAATTTAAACATTTCACATTTCAGTAAGATATACCCATGTTGATCATGAGAAATGTTTTCAGCCAAATGGCTCCTACACCAGGAATCATGCCATGGGGCCATGTTTATCATATTTATTAATACATTATGAAAATGTACATAGATATTCCAAAGTAATGTTATATGCAGATACTACAGTTTTAGTGACCACAGTATTATTTATTTATTTATTTATTTGACATTTGTTGACTGGGATAGTTCAACTGAGCTTTTGCCCTTTTTCAGTGGAGTCCCGGGGAGAAAAGCTCCACAGTACAAGTTATGCAAGTAAAACATTCACAGTACAAGTTATGCAAGTAAAACATTCACAGTACAAATTATGCAAGTAAAAAATTCACAGGAGTGAAGTCAAATACAATAAACACAATAGAAGTTTATACAGCAAAAGGATAAGCAGATGTCTGCAGTGCTTGATGGCTTTAAACTAGAATATTTGTAGTACTTACTAGAAAAAATTAGTCACATTGATACAATTTCTAAATAGTGTCAAAAGCAAGACCATGTGTTGAATAAAAATAGTGCCAACTGTCTTATAATGATTTAAAATAATTACACAGAAAAAAATACAGAATTCAGATATCTGAAGTGAAGAACCCCAAGAAAATGCAGCAGAAAACTTTGGTTCGTTTGTGGGACTGACTATGTCCATGCCACCCTGCCCTGCCTGACTGCCTTATAGCATCATGCTGTAGAAATGTCTGCTGCATATCCTGGCCAAAGTTGGAGGGCATGTCTCATAACAGAAGTCAATCTGCTTAACTCGTCTTGATAAGTTATTGGCAAATGTCTCTAGAAAGAAAGCCCATCTGTGCAGGATATTCCAAGAAATACTGGCAGAATGGTTACAACACATAACATTATCACATTGCCATGCTCCAAAACATGATTTGTATGTGCTAAAACTATGCAATGCATAACTTCACAAATCATTAATTTATATACATTGGTAGGCTATACAAATGAATGATTTTATTTTATTTTATTTTATTTATTATGATTTTATTTTTATTTTATTTTATTTTATTTTTACGATGCATGTCCATTTTCAGCGAGGGGCCGAGAAAAGCTCAAAACACAGGTTACAAAACAACACTAAACTAACAATGAAAAAAAATATACATTCAAATAAGAGCATCTAACTTATTCTTTCTAATTTTTTTTTTAAATGTAAGAGGAGTAGGATAGTAAGGAGATAGATCATGAGTTCATGAGTTATATTACATTCTTTTCTCTTGGACTATAGCTTTAAATTGACTTAAAGTAGAGAGGATATATATATCATGGGGAAGTTTTTTCCAATTTTACCTGCAGCGTTGGAGAGAGAAAGAAGTCTCAGCAGAGTTTTTAGTTTTGGTGATTAGTTTGAGGAAGGAGCATATTCAGGGTTATATGATTTTTTGTGAGTAACTAGTAGTAGGTTGAAAGTAATTAGTTAGGAAGCTCAGACCAGTGATTTTTTTTCTAAATTGGTACATGGGTGGGTCCTATATGGGGACAGTACAAAACACGCAATATGATTGTAGCATTTTTAGAGTTTAGTTTTGACAGTTTATGGTCTTAATTATTTGGCTTAGTATATCAAAATTTAGTTTGTTGTCTATGGTTACCCCTAGTAAATTTTGTCGAGAGGAGAGAGGGAGAAATAATGGTCCCATGCTTTGCTTGGATAGTAATAAAAGGTAGGGGTTGTTGGAGATTAACGTGGAATCATCTGCATATTGTATACAACTGGCATTAGGAGTAACTGTGCAGATCATTGATTATCAAAGGCCTTTGACAGATCCAGAAATAGGATGGGAGTTTATGGTATTTGAAAAGACAAGGAGGGCTGGGCCTATAGTTGGTGGTAATTGATTAGACAGAGTTTGTATTGTCTCAGTGAAGAGTGGTTAAAACATTTTTGTGGACAGTTTGGTGGGTCGGTTTGTAATTTACAATAGTATTGTCTTTATCTAGTAAATATTTGCCTTTTTAGTTTTTCCCTAAGTTGTCTGTATTTACTGGTGTCCAGTTACATGAAGATAGTCTAGTTTGTAATTTAGTTAAGTCAAGTTTCTTTTGTTTCTAACAGTTCTGATTGTGTGGGTGATGGGAATGGGCTATATGATGAAATGATGGTGGTGGTGTGTGGGTCTTAAACTATATCGGGAGTACCAGATGTATAGTGATTCATAAAAAAATGCATTATTAATTAATTTGATTTCATATGTTAGTAGATGGATTGGTCCAAAGACATGTCAATTAAGATGCAGGCCACAAGGCATATAAAGAGAGTTTTTTATAGTTTTTTATTGTTTCAATAAGAGACAAGAGTGGGTTACAGCTGGGGCAATAGCAGTTATGACATTTTCAATAAGAGTGAAATATATCCGTGTCAAATGTTTGCAAAAGGAACATCCTCAAATGTTATTTGCTTAATACAAAGTCCCTATGCACTTGCAGGTAGGGTACTTGCTTCCTGTCTGTTTCTGTTATTAAATATATTATATGTGTGATGTTGTGCACATGATTTCTTGATCTGAGCCATACGCCAGCTTGATGGTTTGTTTGCTGCTTACCTTATATATCATCTTGTGCTGAAGTGAATACATCTATACATTTGTAAAGAATACATCTAAATATGTCTGTATTCCAGCTATCAGTTTACAGTCTGTCTATTTTTCATTACATTGTTATAATCTGAATGATGAGTCTTTCACACTCATATCAATTGTAGCTGTCAATGTTTTTAGGACCTTTTCCTATTACAAGAACACTCGCTGCTGTTGCGCTCTATTTTTTTAGAATATTCTGCTTCTGTATTTTATGCAGCAGTTTCTTCATTGTTTCCCTTTGCTGCAGCAATACGCATTGTTAATATGCTGTCTAAATATATACTGCTTCCTTTAAAACTTTCTTCCACACCTTCATGTCAGGTTGCACACTGATATTTGTGATTCACATTGTTTTCCTTTCACACTGATATGGATTGGTGCACTTGGAAATGATACATTTAACCTTTCCATTATGATTTGGACTTTTTCAGATATCTATTTAGCCCTTACAATAAAGTTAATGTCACTGGTGCATACCCAACTGTCTCTTGATGAGCATTAATTAATCCCATCTATACCAGTCTATTCCTGCCTTTGTTATGATGACAGCCATTTCAATAGTTCTTATTTAAGGAATATGGTGCATTTCTCAAGAATGTAATACATGAAACATGCATATTTTTGATAAATAATGGGCAATGTAAATCCTGTTTGTAAATGTGTTTATGATCAAAGCCCATTTGAAGAGTGGTGAGGAACTGTATCTGTATATATTTGTTTTTTTATTTTCCTCTGTTCATAGGGAATTACTTTCTATGAGAATGTCTGCTGTTCCATCTCCAGTAACAAGAAGACATGTAAACTCATGACAGCCAAAGGAAGAAGAAAAACAAAGACGTGAGTATGTCAGTAAATGCCTAACGGCAAGATCAAGATATGGACAGTGTCAAGCCTTTGTACTTATCATCTGACTCTCCATGCTGCCCAGAGCTGTCAGTCATTTACATTTCAGAACTTGGGAATTATAAATATTTATCTGCTTAAAGTCATGCTATTATTTCCTGCAAGTAAAAAGGATGACATGAAATGAGGAAAAAAAATTACCTGTTGTTATTGCAGAAGGCTCATATCTAAGAAAGACTATGGAAATTCAGTATAGTAATTAGAGTGCAGAGTATACTGTACTGTTTTATTTATAAATGCATTTCGCTTTTCTCTCTTTTTTCTTTGGTGGGATTCCTTAAAACATGCTTATTTTCAGCAGCAAAGCAGCAAGCTTAGCAGTCATACTGTTGAGAGACACTTTTATATTACCAAGAACAACATACCATTCAAAGGTCTTCTTCACCTCAAGCTGTAACTACTTTAGTTTCATTTTTTTTTTCAAATGAATAGGAACAGTCACTTAAGTTTAAGCTGGGAAGAAAAAAAGGTACTTACGTATTATCGCAACCACATTCCTAACATAAGTAACATCTGTTTTCCCAGCCCTTCTCCTGCGGAAAAATGTTCATATGTAAGTACCCTGACATATCGTACAACATAACCTGATTTAAATTAAGTGGTTGTGGGACTCCGGTCTCTGAAAGAGGAACAGCTTCTGTTAAATGAGGTTTGGGCTTCGTTTACAACCTGTTCAGTGCTTTATCTAAAGCTTTGACATTGTGCACAGCCTTACGAATTAAACTTTCTACAATTATCCATTGAAATATAAATTGTTTTACAAATGTAGAACTCTATGTCTGTGTGCACATATTTATTTCAATGTAAATGTTATTAACTTAGCGATACATGTCATCAGTTTCTGTTGCCGCCATCTTGGATGGATTATCCTCTCGAATATGGCACTCTTCTGTTTATTTGCAGATACTGCACTAAGATACTTATATCTGAATGATGAGTGTTTTGTCAAATGTCATTTTAGGAGGGCTTGATCTTAATCATGTATCCACGTATGTGTTTTAATTTTAATCCTGTCCAGGTAAACTGTATGCAGTTGGCTGACTGTAATACTTTATGAACATTCTATGTGTGTTGGTTCGGGGTTTTCTGCAGTGGTTACTCGTTAAATGTTTTCAGAAATGTGACAGGTTAAGCATGACTCAGGAACAGTGTGTTATGTGTATGCTTGCTGTTAACATTATGTTGCAGTAAGTAGTTAAGTAAGTAAGTAAGAAACATCATTTTGTGAAAACAAAACAAATTAGAACAGGTTAGGAATGTGGTTGCGATAATACGTAAGTACCGAAGAAAATTCACAAGTGTTAGAATCCTAAGAAAGTAACAACATAAATTATTGAACATGCAGGCACATGCAGGATACCAGTAATACCTTATGAAATATTAGATTAAATGCAACTCATCTTATAATGGTATAGATCAATAGCAATAAAGACGTAGTATCCACTGTTAAAATTACAGCTTTACATTGAGTATCAAAGATTAAAATATCAGCTAAAAAGTCAGATTTTTTTTTTTATTTTCATTTATTCATGTTTATTGTGTAGTCTGTTTCCATTCCCCACATATTCCACTTTTATTTCTGATATCTACTCAGTTGACATGGATCTGTTTAGTCTCCTTAGTATATTCAATATTCAGGTTTTCGAGATGGAGTAATACTTAAGAAGTTTACTTCACAGAGACAAGGTATAAGGTTTGATTCTCACCTTGGAAAGCACAGTAAGGCTTAAAAAAGACCACGCTGGGGTCATTAGCCTAGTAATCATCTATGAGCCTATAAGAGGTAGTCCTAGCAGAATCCTACTTTGACCCTCAAAGTGGGTCTTTCTTCTTCTCTAGGAGAGAACAAGCTCAAAATCTTTATCACTTAAGACTGCCGGGTTCTTCTTTTTTATAAGCACTCTGAATATCCAGGAAGGAGTGGTCAATACTGATATAACACTACAGGCAGGCATTCCTTCAACAGGGAGAAAATGATCTTACAGTCTACAGCATCTAAGACTACCACTCTCTCAGTGGTGAAAGGGGAAAGCGTAGGTGTAGGCATCACATGTGCAGCTCAGGAGATAATTAACAGAAAGGCATCCATAATCAGGTTGAGCTAGGATGACACAATGACACAGACATGATCACCCATGTCATCCAGCCCATGTCCCCTCCAATACAATTCACTGGTAGGCTGCCTAGCAATCAAGAATGCACATCACAGACTCAACAGGACATACCACTGGCTGCAGGCAGATTCCACCCATTCCCCGAGACAGGTGAACCCATCATCCCTACATGTCCTGTCAAACACCTTGCATACTTCACCTGGGCTGGAAACAGGGCTTATCCCTCTATGCCATTGGTGCAGAAATGTCAGAATTTAATGAATCAAACAAACATTTAGCTTGTTTAATTTTAAGAATATTTGATGACTTTCACTAAAGGAAAACAGAAGCCAGTAAAACATAATCATGTAAATAAATATTTCCCTGCAAATTTTGACACTGTGACCTGATTCATTCTCTATAGAAGTGATATTTGTTTATTTCACATATGCTGCCATCTAAGATGTTACAATGGTTACATTTACTTTCTAATATTTTTAATACCTTTATTGAGTGATCCCTTGTGATATAGCAAATTTACATTTATATAAAAGTAATTAAACTGTATTAACAAGTATAAGTTTACAAAATGTATACTTCACGTATATTGCTGTTTATCATATAACCTAAGCAACATTAAATAAATTATTCAATTCCTGCTATTTTTTAAAAGAAACATCTTTATTAATCACTTACAACAATGGCAATTGTGCATTTATATAAATGAAAACAAAGCATACTGACAGAATCCTATTTGCAAGAATTTTACATCACAAACCATACTGACACACTCCCAGTTGCAAACCTTATACAACATAACTCATTTAAGTCCTGCCTTCTTTTAAACCTCATTCCTCCCCTGTATGTATTGTTCCTACAATTCCCGTTTTTTCCTATGTAGCTTGCTCCTATCCTTTTCGAAAGATCTCAATTCCAGATGTTTTATCACTGTTACTATATTCACTACTTCCAGTATAGTTGGTTTAGATTTTGATTTCCGTTTTCTAGTAATTGCTGTTTTGGCAGCCACCATAATTACACACAGCAAGGCCTTACCATGTCTAGGCAATTCTGATTCTGTATCATAGCAAGAAGAAGCATTTTTCTCTTATTCCCAGACTATCCAACATTAAAGATGTACATGATGTGCATACATTTCAGCAAACAAAATGGTAGAAAGCTCATCCATATACAGTGACATACACCTGAGGACCAGAGACATACCCGAGCTAGCAGGAGACATTTGTAGATGTAAACTTAATTTACTGGATTTATTTATTCTTTTTTCTTCCATTATAGACCCCTTCAGCTAGTCAATATGGTAGGTGCTGTAGTTATAAAAGAAATGGCCTAAAAATGTTATCAGACCATATTTTGTAATCTTTCCAAATGCTTAAACTACACCCAATCAAGGCTTTGTGACCATTTTAAAGAAAACTGTAGAGTGAAATGAACCGAGTGAATGATTCAACCATGAAACTGGCTTCACTCCCATATTCAAGGGGATTGAATACAATTGGAAAATTAACTGAAACAATGGCCCATATGGTGAGTTGGAATAAAGAAAGGCTGTGTGGGGTCAAACCTGTTCACAGTTTCATAATCTGACAGAATTCCTGGTAAGGGGATTAGCCTAGTCAGCAACCCACATGTTAAAAGCACCCAAGATTTAACAGTTATGGTATCCCATGATTGTGATCCAGAGAAATCGATACATTTTTGATGGAAAAACTAAAATATCTGGTAAATCTGCAAGAAGAAACCATCTCTCTGAGGACAATGTCATGGATATTTTAGCACCTAATGGGAAGATTGACAATTTGTTGAAATGTGATATAAATGTTGGTATAGTTGTTATTGCGAATATAGAGAATTATTGGTAATTAGGCTTTTTACAGTAGTTTAACCATTGTAGGCTTAACCAAATTACCACAAAAGAACAACTATATACAATTACCTTAGTGCACTAAGGCATTCATGTCACTTGGAAGACAAAGATCCCATAGAAGGGCATGAGAAAGGTAAAATCTGCATTCTTTTTTTTTTTGCCTTTAGCACATCATGATTAGGTTTTGGTTGCAGTTGTTCCTTTTTTCACTTAAAAATTCAGTTTTATGTAGAAAAGGCAGCAAATTCCTAGCTTGTCAGTTGACATTTTTTTGACGTTCTCAGTTTGTGTTTGGGAAAGTTATGTTCATGGATGACATGATGAAGTGTCAATGGGGTTAGAAGTATTCTGCCCAGCTCCTCAAACATGTCCATAATGCAGATGGTGTGTTAATTCCTCTTTTTTAAATCTCTGAAAGAATTTAAATGTATTCTGGTATTGATGATGTATATAATATAATACCACCAAGACCACCGATCCAAGAAGTAAGCAAATTAATTTAGTGTTTCATTAAATTTGCTTACTTCTTGGGTAAGTGGTCTTGGTGGTATTTTATTATTTTATTTTTTTGGGGTTTTTTTTAAGTTGTATTTCCTGATAGATGATGTATGTGTCTGCTCAACACTTGCAGCATTTACTAATCAAACATCAGGGATGTTCAAACACTGGGGGATGTTCAAACACTGGGGGGTGTTCAAACACTGGGAGATTTTCAAACACTGGGGGGTGTTCAAACACTGGGGGATGTTCAAACACTGGGGGATGTTCAAACATCAGGTGATATGCTCTTGCTGTGCACCTTATGGAGGTCTTCTGCTTGTCTGTTTAGAAGAAGATATTCAACTAAGGTAAGGCTACCTACTGTACTGTTAATTTAAATACAGCATTACGCTAAAGCTTTTGTTTCCTCAATTTTTCTCACTGCAGTTATACCTTTAGAGCAATATGCGCTTTTTTTAACTGCATTGTAATTGGAACCAAGATGCTTGAGGGGATAGAAACAAATTTTGACCACTCTGATGCACCCCCCCCCCATCATGTGTTAACACAGACATTACCACCCAAACACAGTGTACTAAATGCTCAAACGAAATGCAGACCTTGCATTTAGTCTCATGCCTTTAGTTATGATCTGTAAAATGGCAGTTAATTATATTAGCCACAGGCAATCCAAGTAAATGAGGTGACACAGCTTACTTTTGAAATTAATACTAGTGCATGAAACTGGACTGGTGTGGGAAACTACACATGAATGGTTATAATAAGAATTCCTGATACCTCATTCCAGTACAGAGAATAAATACCCAACCACCACTTATATTGCTAAGGTTCTGCTGTGAGGTTCACTGACAACCTTTCTCTGTACACCATAATGATTCCCAGAATGTTGCAACCTCTAGTCCTACATCACAGACCCCTAAAGAGATTAGATGTTTTCCAAAGTGTTATTTAAAAATCTAAACCTTCAAAACAAGAGTCTGTTCTTCACAAACAACTTCAATAAAAGAAGTCTATTGGCTTGCAACAATGTGTGAACTCAGTCTTCCAAGTATTGGATTCCCTGAGTGTGTCCAGCATTTAGATTTATGCATTCATTTTACCTTAACCTTCTGTATCCTTGGTTAGTGGTGGTGGTGGACTGCTGGATGTTAGCTTCTTTAACTGTCTGGGAGATTCAAGTGAGTTAGTAGAATTTCAGTCAGGTCATCATGTAGTACAGCTGACTAAAGAAGGAAATCTCACAGAGGTGATTGTAATCCATGGTGCTCCAAGCTTACTGATTAACAACTGTTAGACACAGGGTATTTAAGAGTTTTGGATGTGGGTGTTCTCCTCACCTGCCCCTCCCTGTAGCTGTGCCAGGTTTGGCCCATCTTGCTGAGGTCATGAGGGGTGTGGTTTAGGTGGGATCAGTCATGATCCTAAAAGTTCATATTACATGCCAGTATTACATTTCAATGTAAAAAAACAAAAAACATGCAAGCAATGTCATGTTAAATGTAGATACCTGTTGTTATAAGTCTCTCTTAGTCCTTATTAAAACATATTTTGCTTACAAATTCCTTCTCATTGCTTTCCATCCACTCTTCTGTGCTTGGAGATTTGATGTTCTGAAATTAGGGGAGGAGGATACCCATACAGTGGATCATTCGATAGAGCAAAGTGGGTTTGGAAATCTATAAAGCTTTCAATCGCCTTTGTCGGATCTGCCTATTTTTTTTTATAAGTTTTAAACCGGGTTCAAAGTAATCAGACAAAGTGATATAAAAAATAGTGTTGAAAAATTATGGACGATTTCTTATTGAGTCATGTGCCCTGTGGGTCTTGCTTTCAGCTTACAGCTTTTTCATCCCAGAATGTGGATGATTTAAAAGAGGCCGTTTGCCTATAGGTCATGCCATCCAGGATCCAAGGTGTTTTTGGGGTTGTGGAATTGAGGCTATCTGAGTCCAGATTCCAGAAATAACATGACCGGTATGCTTCTGGAACTTAGCCAGTGCGGTGGTTGAGGTCTTTCAATAAAAAAAGTTGGTGACTAAGTTTCCTGAGATTAAAGATGCAGTTGATGTAATGTGTGGTGTTCATGATGGGTGCCTTTCCAGCCTTCAGTCTTATTTGCCACTCGACTTCTTTTCTTTCAAGAATGATTTTGTTGCAGTTCAGCTCCTTGTGGTGTATATGGTCTATAATGTGAAACAGTAAGGTCTCGTGTCCTGGTTTGACACTTGTGTGTTTGGCCAGGCGGTTGGGTCTGGGTTCCACATCTCATGTCTGTATAGTATCATGTTATCCTGGTCTTCAGCTTGTTCATTGCCTTTCCGATATAGAATGCAGGAAATCTGTTGCATTGTGCTTTTCATACCACTTTATCTGTGTTGCAGTTTCCATCGATTTGGCTAGAGTATACCTTTTTGTTGGGGCAGTAGAAGCTGCCTCTATTGATTATGTATTTGCAATAAGTGCAGTTTGTTGGGCTGCAAAGATGCATGCCTTTGTGGGTGTGATTTTTGTTCTGGGTGGTCAGGGCTCTCCACATAATCCCTGATGCTCCTACTTTTCTTGATTGTGAACTTGGGTATTGTGATAGTATCTTTTGAGTATTTTGTTTTGGTTGATAATGCACCATTTTCCAAGGAAGGACTGTTTAATCTCAGAATAATCTAAAGTGTAGGTCCATCTGATGCTGGAGTTCCAGATGTTGCTACTGGACCCTTGGTTAGTATCGCTAATTAATCTGTTTAGGTTGTCAGCCAGGTCATCCAGGGTAGGATTGCCTTCATTTTTGCTGTGAATATTAGATCCCAGAATTTGTCTGACCATTCATCTGCTGTAAGCACTGACTAAGAAGTCTTTTTCTAGTTCAATGATTTTTTAGTGAATATTTCCAGTTCCTTGGAAACCAAAGCTATGTGGAGACCTTGAGACTTGACTACAATTTGTTTATTTCTGTAGGGGTGCATGCTGTTGCTCTGTAGCCTATGTAGCAGTGGGTTTACTCTAGTGGGTTTTTGGTATAGGTCATTTGAAAGGACTCCTATTGTCGAGTTTTTGCCAGTTTTAAGAGCTAGAAAGTTGACAGATTCTGTTCTGTGTGACGTTGTGAACAAAAGGAAGCTGATTGATCCATTTATGTCATCCAGAAATTTGTTCAAGCATAGAATGTTACTGTTCCAGATGAATCAATAAATCTATGGTAGCATCCCATTTGTTGGCAGAATGGGGAGTTGTAACTAACTTCTTTCCCATTTCCCTAGGGATGTATTTGCTAGGCTTAGGGCCATGGCTGCCCCCATTAAGATCCTTGTCATCTGTCTGAAGTATTTTTTTTCAAATTGGAAGTAGTTGTTACTTAATATGAGTTTCAAGAGCCTGCTGATTAATTCTGTTTCACCTAGTAGGGCCTCCTGTTCTTTGGTGTAAACTTCAATTACTGTGGAAATGCAGTAATTATGTGGGAGTAGTGTGTACAGGGCTGCAAAGTCTATGGTGGCCAGGATGGATTCTTTTTCAGTTTCAGTGTTTCTTATTTTCCTGAGGAAGTCCATTGAGTCCTTTATAAAAGATCTGTTTTATTTTCCACTAGCATTTTGATCTGTACCTCCAAATAAATGAATATGGGATCCAGGATAGAGCCTTGCTGGCTACAACTGGTCTGTAATGGGGAGCCCTCTATATTTTTGTCTGACTTTGGGATGCCAAAGATGTTGGGGAGTTTTGGGTGGGTCGCAATTAGGAAGTCATGTAGGTTGTTCCTAATTAAATCTTCTTTATGGAGGTTCAGGATTTCTAGTAGGATTTCATCATAGGCTATCTTGATCTTCCCTAGGTCTGTGGCATTTAAAATGTGGTCTTGTTTAGCATTTTCAGGATTTTACTGGAGTAGGGCCTGGCACCTGTGACAAGTATTCCTCCACCTTTATCAGATTTCATTATTCTTCTGGTTTTATCATTGATTATGTTTAGTAGTTCTTGGGTTTCATTTTTGTTGAGGTTGCAGAGTCTCCTACTGATGGATCTGTTTAGAAACTTTCAAATGTTGTTTTCACACTTTTCTTCAAATGCAGTGATGACCTGGTAGGGAGGAAGGCAGACATTGCTTGGACTTTTCCATTTGTGTGTGACTGTTATGCTTTCTGGGATTATCTCATTCTCCTGTTATGTTTTCTTTTTGTGAAAATAAACCTTTAAGTTGAGTTTTTGGGTGAAAAGTTTTAGGCCAATGATCATTACTGATAATGTTGCTCCTTTGGTATAGTATATAATTCAGCCCTTTCATGAGTAGCTGGTGTTTGGCTTCATTTGGATTTTTTGTGAGTGGTTCCAAACTTTGTTGTGCATTGTTGGGGGTCTTGTTGTCTCCCTCCTTGTCTGTCTGTTGTTTTGGTTTGGGGGACCCAGAGCTGTTTTAGATCCCTCTTCCTTTGCCATATTTTGTCCCTCTGGTGATAGCTGCTATGTAGAAATATCTTTATCCTGGGTTAATAGCAGTCTTGGAAGTGGTGTGCTGGTGGGGGCCATTGTGTGTTCATCTGTTCTTGTAGGTACACCTTTGGAGTTGGTCTCAATGTGTTTTGTCACTCTTTTGGTGAGTTGGAGGTGGTGCTCTCCAGGTCCAGTTCCTGGGGTGTGGGCCCCTTGGGAAAATCTGGTGGGAAGTTTATTGATCAGTGGTTGGACTGGGCCATTCAGAGCGGGCTGATTACTGTATTCACATCTTTTGGCTTTGGTGTGGATGTGGTCCTGGGTAGTGTCTCCTGTTTCTATTGGGGAAACATGGTGTGGCTCTCATTTTTCTCTCCTCTAGGAACTGTTCATCATGGATGCCTCTGAATCTTACACAGTTTTTTCTCCTTTAATTTTGTTTCAAATGTGTTGACCCTTCATAAGATTTCCTCAAATTTGGTCTCTTTGTCTGGATCACTCTCACAGGATGTTTCAAGTGTAGTTAATGTTGCATGAGTTTCATTAGGCTGATTATGGCAGTGTTTTATGAGTACATCAACCAGCTTGAGTCCTGTCTCTTTTAAGGTGTTGTTCCATTTTGTCATAAGGGTTTCTGCGATGATTTTCCAAATTGGTGTTTTATGTAGTTGTAGTCCTCTGGGTACTCAGCCTTGACCCAAATTATCATTTAGGTATGTTTCTTCCCATTGCAGTCCTTTTATTCTCATGAGGGTTCTCTCTAGTTATCAATATATGTTGGTTGGGGGGAGTTGTCCTTCTTACAGATGTGGGTGATCTTCGTGTCATTGTATGACATCTTGGTTGTTTTTCTGGGAATTGTGAAAACCCCTTTATACCATGAGGACATATGAATGCCTGAGACTATTCTGGTCCTGTTGTTTGCTTCTTTTTCTTGGGTTGGTTGTAGTTCTTTCTAAGTTTGTGTTGGGCTTAGGGAGGCCAATCCCGAGAATTAGGCAGTTCTCAGGCTAAGCCAACAAAGTTCTAGTGGTGTCATACCATTTTGATTATTGAGTTGGCTGGAATTCACTCTCTCTTCATTTCCTCTAGGAGTGAGTGGAAATGGAAAAACAATTTGTTTTACCTGAGTGTGTCCAGCCTTTAGGTCTATGTCGTTGGTGTACCTTAACCTTTAGTATCCTTGGTTAGTGGTGGTGGTGGCAGCCTGCTTGATTTTAGCTTCTTTACCTATTTGTGATGTTAAAATGGGTTAGTAGAATCTCAGTCAGATCAACACATAGTACAGCCAGCTAAAGAAGGAACTCTCAGAGTCATGATTGTAGTCTGCGGTGTTGTTTATTTCAGGCAGATGAACTCTGCTCCAAGTATACTAATTAATAACTGTTAGACAGAAGGTATTTAAGGGGTTGGATCTAGCTGTTCTCCTTACCTGCTCCTCCCAGTATGTGTGCCAGGTTTTGCCCATCTTACTGAGGTCATGCACGGTATGCTTTAATAAGGACAATGAGAGACTTATCTACATTTAACATGACATTGCTTACATTTTTTTTGTTTTTTGCATTGAAATGTAATACTATCATGTAATATGAACTTTTAGGCTCAGGTCTGATCCCACCTAAACTACACCCCTCATAACCTTAGCAAGATGGGCCAAACCTGGCACACCTACAGGAAGGGGCATGAGAGGAGAACGCCCACATCCAAAACCCTTAAATACACTCTGTCTAACAGTTATTAATCAGTAGGTTAAGAGCACCATGGACTACAATCACCTCTGTGAGATTTCCTTCTTTAACTGGCTGTACCACATGATGACCTGACTGAAATTCTACTAATCCAATTTAATTTCCCAACAGGTAAAGAGGCCACCACCCAGCAGACCACCAAAACCACTAACTCAGGATAACAATGGTTGAGGTACACTGAAGGGGGTCTATATTATATCATCGAATGCTTAAAAAAGCAAACAATGAATAATTGACCCCATGTAAGTGAAAGCTTACAATCTCGAAAGCTCAGAACAGCGATTTTATTCCAAGGGAAAAAAATTGCTGTACCAAAAAAAAAAAATTGAACGAATACATGAAGATAGAATGCGTCTTCGGTCATCTAATAGGAACCCCACTGAAGGCACAGACCTATAGGCTCACCCATTGAGGAAATGAGGAGAGAGTGCATTCCAGCCAACACAATAATCAAAATGGAATGTCACCACTAGATCTTTAAACACTGGATTTCCAGCACAACAGGGAACCTCTGGCTCATATATTGACCTATCTCTGAACAGAAGGATTATCCTAAATAAATAGAAAACATTTTGCATGATTGCATTAATAAATGTACTCTCTCTGAAATCTTCAGATGAGTACAGTTCAGATTTGTTTATGCATTAACAGAAGAATATATGTGTACATACAGACTTCTGCTTGGCAGCAACATGACTTCAAGACTCATTGTACTTTAGTAGCCCTGCTGTCTGCCTACCACACACTGTGAAATAACATGAATATATGACTTCCTGACAGTATATTCTTTCTGAACATAAAACTGGCTTTTGATCCAGATGAGCACAAACTACTTATATCTGAACTTTACTGAGGACCTTGTTAAATGGTTGTCAACATACCTGGCAAAAAAAACTACCACAGTCAAAGTAATCCAAGCTCCCTTTTGCAAACATTTATGGTCACCACAGTGGTCAGTCTTGTATTTCAATTTAATTTTCCTTATTTAGTGAAAAATCTCATTAGATATCCCTGGGATCTAACATAAAATTATGTAGATGACCTGGTAATTATGGGAACAGGAACATCTTTCACTCAGACTGGGTCCTCAGTACAGAAAAAGGTAACAAAGACATGTAATTAATTCATCATAAAGGAAGTAGAATTAAACCCAGATAAAATAAACCTAGATGACTTTGTTACCTTCTGTCATACTTACAGGGGAGAATTCAGAAAGGTTACCACAAAGTGTATTCAAGGTGGTCACCTCATGGTAACTTTTTGGAATTAAGAAACAAGTTTTCCACAGTGCTTTAGCATGAAGACATGCAGCACCACAGTGGTCACTTTTTATCTCTCCTAGAACTGCCTGCAGTAAGGCTTTTGTGCAGCCATGATATTGAGAGAATCACTCAGCCATGCACATTAGCACAGCTTCACCTGGTTACTCATGTTAATGATCATGGCCAAAAGTTTGTGTTCACTCATCATGGTAGAGGTACGTGTCCACGAGTTTAGCAGTAATGCACTTTTAGAGGTGATCTGTGTCTGTGTGTGTGTGTGTGTGTGTGTGTGTGTGTGTGTGTGTGTGTGTGTGTGTGTGTGTGTGTGTGTGTGTGTGTGTGTGTGTGTGTGTGTGTGTGTGTGTGTGTGTGTGTGTGTGTCCAACTGGAAGATCGCAGTAGGGGGTTAGTGAGAGGGTAGGATAAGTGTGTGTGTGTGTGTGTGGGGGGGTGCTGTCATACCTGCACATTCCAACAGACTAGCAAGCAAATCCTGCAACATTGAGGTGGGGGGACACAAGCCACCAGTGAGAACTCTTTCATGTTATGCCTTAAAAGCACATAGGGTTGAGGAGGGCAATATTAGACACCAGAGATAACTCTATAAAAATCATGCCGTAAATGCATTTGTACACAATGTGGTTTGGGAGGGGGTACTAGCCACCAGGGATTGTTCTTACAGATCAGGCTTTAATGGCTATTAAATGTGGACCAAGGGAACACTGGCAAAGGGAGTACTCTTACAGATTATACCTTAAAGGCATTTAAATGTAAGTCAGGAGAGAACACTAGTCACCAGGGATAACTGACTGTACATTGTGTTTTAACAAAACACTTAGGGAAGGGGGAATACTACACACCAGGCATAATTTGTGCATATATTGTCATGTTGATCCAATTATGCTACAGTTGACTTTTGTGCTGTCAGCTGTGTTAAAGTTTTTAGTATTTACCCTTAGGTCATGGTTGTGTGACCATACTGTTGAGGTACATAAGTTGTGGAAGTGTGGAAGCAAAACCTCTATATCACAGTATGGTGGCAACTCCTCCCAGATAAAAATAATTTTGTTTTTAGTTATTTGCTTGGATTGAGGTTATGAGTGTAGGAAGGACATTGTGCCTTAGTTAGGGTTGTGATAAGCTCCTTAAATATTTTCTTTTGCTTCAGTTTTCTGTATTCATGTCAATCCATTGAGGGTGGTTTTGTCCAGAGCAAATCAACTGAAACCAGTTTTCGAAAACCACCTTCAACAAACATTGAAACTATTTTTTTTTTTTTGCAGGGGGAGGTAAACCCCCTTGCACCCCCCAGCCCCCTCACCCCACAGAATTATATATACCAACTCTGAGATCACACAACAATGGAGAAAAAGGCAATCTCCACTTTCATGGAAGGTGGTTTTGGCAAAAAGAATTCAGTTTCTTTGAATTTACTGAAATCACCTTCGACGGACTGACATTCTTCCCAGTTATCTGTGGGAGTACAATTCACAGTGTCTTTTTAGAGTTGCAGTAGAGATGTTTGTGTGCTGTCTGTTTGAAATAAGAAATGTATTTGATTTTCTGATAATATGTGCTTTAGTGAGTTTATTTTAGTCAGTCTTTTCTTGAATATTTTAGCACAAGTAATTGTGCAGTGCCATACAAATTTGGTGATTATACATTATATGCTCTCGTAAACATGCAATCATTAATGCAGTTCCCCAAGCTCCTTCTATACTGTTGTTATATTCTAGAACACCTAGTATTTTTGAAATGTGTCTATCTTGGTCCTAAATCCCATGGCTGACATGTTCTTTCCAGCCCCGTATTTTTTAACTTACTGTTCTCTTCAGTTAATAGGGCATTTGTGCCTCAGATGATCTGAATACTTTCTGATACTGGATTATATTTAATATTGGTTAGTCACTTAACATGTTATATATCAAGGACATATTCTTTAATGTTTATCATAGCTAGAATATTAGGTTTTTATTTATGTAATTAATAATTCATTAATGGCAGTGAAGTAGAGTCCAACATTTTATATTAAAAGCAGAAACACGATTTTACGCATTCAAATACAGAATCCACATATAACCATTATCTGTATGATATTTCCTACTCTCTGACAGCATTTTCTTTCTCAGTTCAGTCTCACAAGTTCAGGATATTTTCTTATGTCCGTCTACATGCTCTTTTATGTCACTGAAGACCACCTCTTTGAAGAGCTAAGTAGTCATGAGCTTTTAGAATATGAAAAAGAAACATAATACTAAGATCGTCTTTATCCTTACTTGCAACCTTTATGATAAGCACAATGAATGCATGACAAAAATAGAATGACATAAATCACAAGTACATCATTATGACAACCAGTTAGGGAAAAATGTCCTATTGTATATAAATATCACTGGAGTGGTTGGCATATTACGCCTGGATGAACCTGTTTCATTTGAAGATAAATTAATTATTCAGGTAAGATTCTTCCAGTTTATCACTTCCAAGCAACTGCAGCTGCTGCACTTTTTTGCTTCACACTCTGACAACTTGAATATTTTACTTTGGTACAGATTGGCTTTGATTTATCTGTTATACAAACATTGTTATCTAATCAGTTTCAGGTCATATTTCACTCCAGCTATGAAAGCAAAATGAATTGCTTTAAGAACAGCATCTGAGAGCTCTGTCAGCAGTTTTCTCTTGTGCGCATTGTTAAATACTAGGACTACCTTTGTCAGACACATGAACACTCAAGATGACTTCAAATGCAGTTGCAGCCTGAGCTTCTTTCTTTTTTAAATAACTCAGCATTTTCCTGTCAATGCATTGCTAACTATGTGCATTTTGCATAAAGACTGTCAAGGCAGTTGTTCCGCAGTTTAATATTCACAAGCGTTCCTTTCATCTCCATCTGTTTCCTTTCTTGTCCAACTTTTATCTATCTTATCATACTCAATGACAACGGGAGGAGCTCACTCGACTTCTGTCTTACTGCTGTACATATTAATCCTAGTCCAGTATCCATCCCTTCTACATAGCATAATCCCTACATCATTCCTTCTCTGATATCTGTCTCCTGGCATGATCCCTGCACTATTCCTAGTCTAATATCAGTCTCCTAGCATGTGACATGATCCCTGTACTATTCCTAGTCTGATAACTGTGTCCTGGGAAATGCTATGATCCCTACACTATTCCTAGTCTGATATCTGTCTCTTGGTACTTGATATGATCCCAACACTGTTCCTAGTCTGATATCTGTCTGTGCATGGATGACAGTCCTGCCTGCAGTATGATCTTCTGCCTTGGTATGTGGTATGATCCCAACACTATATCTAGTCTGATATTTGTCTTACAGCATGTGTCATGATCTCTGCAGTATTCTTAGTCTGATATCTGCCTCTTGGTATGAGGCATGATCCCAACAATATTCCTAGCCTGATATTTGTTTTACAGCATGTGGCATGATCCCTGCGTATCCCTAGTTTGGTCTCTGTCTCTTGGAAAGTGGTATAATCCTAACACGATTCTTAGTCTGATATTGGTCTTACAGCTTGGGGCATGATCCCTGCACTATTCCTACTGTGATATCGGTCTCGTGGTATGTGGCATGATCCCAAAACTATATTTAGTCTGATATTTGTCTTACAACATGTGGCATGATCTCTGCACTATTCTTAGTCTGATATCTCTCTCTTGGTATGTGGCATGATCCCAACACTATTCCTAGTCTGATATTTGTTTTCCAGCATGTGGCATGATCACTGCACTATTCCTAGTCTGATATCTGTCTCTTGGTATGTGGCATAATCCTAACACTATTCCTAGTCTGATACTGGTCTTAAAGCATGTGGCATGATCCCTGTGCTATTCCTACTGTGATATCTGTCTCTTGGTACTTGGCATGATCCCTGCACTATTCCTTGTCTGATATCTGTCTGTTGGTACGTGGCATGATCCCACCACTATTCCTAGTCTGATATTTGTCTCATGACATTTAGCAACATCCCTACACTTTTCCTAGTCTGATATCTGTCTTTTGATACATGGCATGATCCCAAAACTATTCCTAGTCAGATATTTCTCTCACAGCATGTGGCATGATCCATGCACTATTCCCAGTCTAATACCTGTCTGTTGGTATGTGGCATTATCCCAACACCATTATTCATCTGTTAACTGTCATCTGGTAGACAGCATGATATTGACACCCTTCCTAGTCTGCTATATGTCATCTAGTACATAACACAAGTCTATCACCAGTCTGAAATCTCTCACCTTGTACATAGTAGGGTCCTGACACCATTGCTAGTGACATTTTTGTCACTTGATTGCATAATCCTAAGTCCATTCATAGTCTGTCAATTGGCACATGAGATGATACTGACACCATTCCACATAAGATATCTGTCTCCTGGCATATAGCATGATCCTAGCACCATTCCTAGTCTGATAACTGTCACCTACTACTTAGCATGATCCCAAGTCTATTCCTATGCTGATCCCTATAACTTAGTATTTGGCACGATACCAGCATCATTCCTGTTTTGGTAGCTGTTGCCTGGCATATAGTACAACCATGACACCATTCTTATTTTGATATCAGTCACCTGGTACACAGCATCACCCTAACACCATTCATATTATGGTATCTTTCATATGTTGTGTGACATGATTTACAAACCATTCCTAGGCAGATAGCTCAGAAATGGCATGTAGCATGAGACCCAACTCCATTCCTAGTATGAAATCTGTTACCTGTTACCTAGCATGATCTTTGACACCATTACTAGGCTGATATTTCTCACCTGGTACATAGCACGATCCCCAAACAATTCTAGTCTGATAATTATCACCTGGTACATAAAATGATACTGACACCATTCCTAGTCTAATATCTGTCACCTGGTACACAGCATGGTCCTGACACCATTCCATCCATCCATCCATCCATCCATCCATCCATCCATCCATCCATTCATCTATCCATCCATCCATCCATCACCCATTTTTCCCAGTTTTGTACGTGGGTCAGGGTATTAGTTTAACAGTGACAATAATCTAGAGCCAAGGATTACACTCCCAGGTGGCTAGCCCTGCTGCAGTAGTTCCTCCACACCACACTCAAACCTATAGCCAATTTAGAGAGTCCAATCCACCTACTGCATGTCTTTGGAATGTGGGAGGAAACCAGAGCACCTTAAGGAAACCCACAGAAACACAGGGGGGACATGCACACTCCACTCAGAAGGAACACCAGCAGAGAATCAAACCAGGGAACCTCTTGTTGTGAGGTGACAATGCTATATCCACTGCACCAATATGCCACCCTATGTCACTATGCCACCCTCACACCATTCATAGTTTGAGATCTGTGTCCCGGTACACAACATGGCCAAGAACCTAGTCCAAGTCTGGTATCTGTCACTTAATATGTAGCATGATGAGGATCTCAACACTATTTCATTTCTGGTATCTGCACCTGGTACACAGAATAATCCAGACATTATTCTTAATCTGAGATCTGCTACCTGATGCAGAGAAAGATCTTGACACCGTTTCTAATTTCATTATCTATCATTTGGTTCATGGCACGATGCCAAAACCATTCCTAGTTTAATGTCTGTGACCTGGTACATAGTATGGTCCTAACACCATTCTTAATCTGGTATATGTCAGTCAGTACATTGCAAGATCCCAAACCCATTCCTAGTCCAATATCTGTTTCCTGGTACATAGCATAATTCTGACCCCTGTCTTAGTATAATATCTGTCACTTGGTAACCACCACTATCCCAACACCATTCTTTTTGGTGGCTGTTGTCTGGCACATTGTATGATCCTAACACCATTGCTAGGCTGGTATCTGTTACCTGGTATATATTATGGTCCTGATATTAGTAATGTTGCCGCTTATGGCTCTTTTCCTAAATGCTAATAGTTATACAAACTACAAACATGCAATAAGGCATATAGTCAAGTGTTACAGGCATGTATGATCCATAGTTGAGTCTGAAGGGGATAATAAGGCATATGGCTAACTGACTGAGCAGATACTCAATATGAAATAGTCTCTTCATTGCAGTTAGGGATAACTTGGCTGTGTAGCTGAAATGAAATGAAAGAAAATGAGGAAAAGCGGGAAGGTTCGTAGTTAAATAATGGGCTATCAGTCTGCAGACAATTACAAGCCTAGCCAATAACTACAGATCAGAATCAAACCCTGCACCTTGTATCTGTGAGAAAAAGGTACAAAACACTATGCCAACCCTTCCCACTTTATGGAAACAAAGAAAAAGAAAGAAAGGACTCAAGCTTATAAACCTGAATGCGTGGGAGGAGCACTTTTCACCTGAAGCTTCCTGCATGTATTTCAGATTATCCTGTCATTGAATACTTCATCAATACAAGTGACTAGCTAGGCTTTTCTTTTTTTTTTTGCTTTATTCTGTTGTTTTGTTTTGTTCCCTTTCGAGAATGTCTTCAAGTACTGGAGGGTGATACATTTGGTGAGTCAGACCCGTTTATGTTTTACTGCACATTAAAATGAAATAAGCTTTCTTAGCATTAATGATTCTGAAAAAAATGTGTATCTTTAAAAATATGTTACTGTAGTTTGCATTAGAATAGTCTTTTTACATGACTGACAATGATTTTGCGCTAAGAAAGAAGATTCTATGTATTACAGGAGATAAAAATGTGTGCGAGTTGAAGGACATACTTCCTTAGCTTACATTGCCTATATATAGTTCAAATATTCATGCTACTATTATATATTGAGAAATTCATTTTTGAAAAATATATTTGGGTTTTTCATTATCTAAACTGCATGAGATGAATGGTGTGCTTCGACAAACTACTTACAGCTTGTCAGAAAACAGCATGTTCAATTAATGTTTCTTACAGTTGTGTAATATATTTTAACAGGATGGTTAATTCTTTCACTTACAATAATTCAGGCTGCCTGTTATACATTTTACTGCATGACTATCCGTGTTTTGTTCAGAGTGCTTACTGCAGTTTACGGACCTGAAAAGTTACCCTGGAAGAAAGGTCACTGAATGCATTAATTTATTAATCAGTTAACCTAAATCTAGGATGCACTTCAGTAACATAAAAGATCATTTTACATCTAGAGAAACAGGTATTTAACAAGTCAGCTGAAAAAAAAAAAATAATTTTCCTAATGAAAAGGCCAATATGGTAAAGGGAGTGTCAGAATAAAACAACACTTAATTTTTCTGATTTATGAGTATGAGTGAAGAGAGTGCTAATGAATGTGAAAAGTTAAGACTTACCTACTCTATGTTTAGTTAAGTTAATTTCATTTTAAAGTCTGCCTTAAAGGAGTGCTATTGGTGAAAAGGTGTTAGCAACTCCTGTGATGTCTGAGCACCTCTGTGATTCTAGGAGTTTAGTGATACTAGCAGGACTCCAATAGTAGTCAGTGAACAGAAATTTCTGGTGTGTAGACCAATCAGTTTGATGTGCTGTGTTTATGACTGTGGCATTGTGTTGTGAGGGAAAACATTCACAACACTGCCAGCCCTTAGCAGTTCCAGAACTGCTGGAACTATCTGCAGTGACGCCATTCTTAGCACCTTGCTGAAATGAGACACACCTTCAGTGCATGGCAAAGATTATTATTTTTGTTTATTTTATCCATTGCTGACTGCCAAATGTCAGATCTCCCACAATAGGATTATACCATTTGCTCCCTTATGGTTAGAACCTGTCATAAAAGGCTATCATACAAGAGTCACCCAGTTTTTTCTGTTTCAAGGCACAGGGAGGGGGTGAGGGATTGATAAGCATGCTCACATGCATGATGACTTGAAATGTTTTCTGTTTCCACTGTATGCATGTGTACTTCAGCATGTGATCCCTGAAAGTCTGTTGCATTACTGTAGATAGGCAAACCAAAGTGCACATTCCTGGCTGGCTGTTCACTATATTCACCAAGGGAACCACCCGTGAGTGGACCAAACTGCCTTCACCCCCCGATGGGTAATATGGTATTGACTTGTCATAGATATCTTCTCTTCTTATGAGCTGCACATGCACCTTGACTGCTAATGGAACCTGGATCATCAGGATTGCAGTACTCTCTCTATACCACATAGCTGACTGCCTTCTCATCCAAGTTATTAGGATATATTTTGTGTATATCTATAACTAGCTTTTTTTAGCCCTGGCCAGTGTTGTGCAATATAGAAATTTTAGGCAACTCTTTTTACTGCATTATGCATTGTACTGTAAGAATATTTTAATGTAATCATGACAAGTTGTTTATACTTTGTTAACTTTTCTACATACTGGCGTGACTGAACTCATTTTTGTTTATTCTTGATAGCCTTTTATAGTCCCTATTCCTTTACAAGATACTGCTTAACATAACAGGGCACTTTTTATATATATATATATATATATATATATATATATATATATATATATATATATATATTAAGCTACATAATAATACATTACCTGACTCACTCTGGATAATTTGTTTTTTTGATAAGTTTTTCTAGCAGGACTGAGATAAAAATATGGGATGTTCAGACTGATGTGTCTGTGTTCATTACTGAATTGTAGAAATGTTTATGCTGTACCATGGAAAATGTACTGGTCAGTCTGGTTTTGCATCATTGCCTTTCTGGGCAGGAAACACTAAGTTACTAGGATTGGTCTAGAAGAAAATGTGCTTTTACACAGATATTTTCTGTAAGATGTTTTCATGGGGAAATTAAGCATAGCTACTGGTCAAGAAACACAAAAAATGCTGCAGTCTTTCTGTAGTCTACAAATAAAATGAGGGACAGGCTCAGCTGATGTGTGTGGTCCACAAGGGAGGTGCTGTGCTTTTTCTACATCCATTTCTATTAATGTTTTGACCAGGGGGGTGGTATCAGCATCAGCCTGAAATTATGACCCATAATTCAGCAGCCCCTGATAAATGTGTTTAGGGATGGTCATAGGCAGACATTATATATTTTAGCTGATGCAGGGTTTGCCTGCTGACATCATTTATGGGAGAGCAAAAATGTCATTCTGTGTGTTCTAAATGTAAAAGATTATGTGTTTCTGCATGTTCAAGAAGAAAGCAATGGGCTACTCTGTTGTACTAAATGTGTGTATTTACCTATATATTCAGATAGTGAGTTGTTTTGTCAAGGAGCTGGGAGTTAGTGTGCTATTTACTGTACAATCTGTAATTCCACAGTCCTAACTGCATTGGAATTCTGAGTGGTATAATTCTGTATTTACTGACTGATGCATTTATTGGTACTTAATCCAGTGCTGATGTGTTAATGTACTGTATCACTGTGTGTTTTTCAGAAATGGTAACTCATCAGAGCAATGTCATTGTGACTAAAATGCACTGACAAAGTTTACACTGACAATGAGTTGTGAAATGCATTTGCGGTATATATTTAGAATAAAAATACTGACTATCATGCGATGTCTGTTTTCTAACAGTAAATTATGTTTATTCAGTGACCAAACAGATAGCCATTCCTCAAGCTGTACTTGCGGGATCTTGCAAACCTGAGGTTTAAGGGACAGGATCTTGACCAATGTCTAAAGTATCAGAGTTATATTTAGTCAAGATCTGGCCTACCTTCTAAATAGCACATCTTAGATTGTGTAGGCACTGAGTGAGTCTGGTAACCTGTTTATGCAACAGTATCACAATCTGACCTTCAGGTGTGCATCACCACAGCACCATAAAACTGGACTTATCTCGATTACACAGGTATATGGAACTCTTAGGTAAAACCACTGTCTATGGTGTCAAGATTCTTGATGCCTCTAGTCGGCAACACAAGTGGAGATCATGCAGTGACACAGGTACTTCTGCATGATATTGAGACTTCAGTCATTGCCTGCTAATAAAAGACCATTTCACTGACAATTATGTGTAATTTGGAATTGTTATAGGTTCATAGGTTCATAGGTAGGTACTAGGCTATCAGCCCAAGGGCCTACGTAAGCCTAGCCAACAAGGTTCCCTGGCTTACGCCACCCAAGAAAGTTATTTTCCTGTGCCACTGTTGAGCAGAGACACATAAGTGATCCCCGGGATGTATTTCCTATTGCCCATGCACTCATCAAGATTTTTCTTGAAGAGTGCTAATGGAGAACTTTGCTTGACATAGATGGGTAGCCTGTTCCAGAGTATGGGAAGTATCTGGGACAGGAATCTATCCCTCCAGCATGTCCTGTTTATTGTGGTGACAAGGTTTAGGTCCCTAGAGCATGTGGCTCAGCGGG
This sequence comes from Protopterus annectens, assembly GCF_019279795.1. Taxonomy (NCBI): domain Eukaryota; kingdom Metazoa; phylum Chordata; order Ceratodontiformes; family Protopteridae; genus Protopterus; species Protopterus annectens. The sequence goes on along the minus strand of NC_056738.1, from coordinate 539,111,068 downwards.
ATTGGGATTTCTTTAGGTGTGGCATGTCCAACAGCTCTGGGTTTGACATAGCTTTATAAGTTAGGCAGAGATTACCTCAGAGTAGGTGATATGCTATGGAGTAAAGCTGGAGTTTTTTGAGGCGGTTAGTGTAAAGCATTTGTTTGAGACCAGTAATCCTCTTTGTGAGGTACTTCTGTGGCCTTTCCAGCTGCTGCAGATGTCTTGTGAGGTACATTCCAAAAGGGGCATTGTACTCTATAATGGGTCTAATGAGTGTCGAGTAGAGGGGAACAATGACCTCTTTTTTCCTGGATGAGAACCCTTTTATGATGAGGTGTGCCATATAGAAGGACTTCCTGACTACTGTGGTGATGTGACTATCAAAGGAGAGACTACTGTCCACCTGGGTCCCAAGGTCTCTTATCACGCATTCAGTGTTAAGTAGATTGCTGCCTATGTGGTAGTACATGGGTACAGGGTTTTTACCAAAGGGGATGACACTGCACTTTTTGGCATTGAGCTTGAGGCCATGGCTCTGACACCAGGCATCTGTCTCAGCGAGGCCCTTCTGTAGGATGTCTACATCATTTAAGGGCTTGACTATGGCTCCTAGTTTGCAGTCATTTGTGAACTCCATTAGCCAGAGGTCTTCTGTGTTAGCCTGTACTTCAGAGAAGTAGATACCAAACAGGAGAGGTCCCAGGACGGAACCCTGCGGTATGCAACTTGTCACTGCTTTGAGGTTAGATTTGGAATCTGCAACTTTTACAGTGTGAGTTCTGTCAGTGAGCCAGTTGGCAACCCATCTTGTGACATAGGGATTTATACCTAGTTTAGTGAGTTTAGCTATAATTCCAGAATGGGGGAATGGTGTTGAAAGCCTTGGTGAGGTCAAGATGGGCTGTTTGAACCACCTTACCCTCATCTATGGCTTTGGTGACTGCCTCAAAGAAGTCGATCAGGTTCAGGAGGCATGATCTGCCTTTCACAAACCCGAACTGGGTGGGATGTAATATATATGTATATGTGGGTCTGTGCATGTGTCTATCTGTACATACCTCTGAACTGTGCAAAGATATTCCTCTGGATTCATGAAAGCTCTGTACAAGAATAAGTCTATTCTTGCATGGAGTGTATCATGCCTGTGCAGCACAACAGCGCACCTTGCATATTCATGAAGGCACACTGCTGTATAACCTGCATGGACACGATCCATGAACGAGTGCAGGAGGTGTGTCACAGCAGTGCCCACACATGTTACACACATGCTGCACTCAGAAAGTGCCATTATGGCACTGTTAAATGTAAGCAACAGTTGTTTGTGGACATACCACACAACTGTTCAGATATTCACAGAATGTCCAGACTGCTGTCCCACATATCTGGCCATTGAAAGCCAAAGTAAATGTACATAACCACAGACACTTGATTGCCAGACATCATACACGTAAAAAAAACATGCCAATGCAAAACCCATTATTTTAGCAACATGTAAAGTTTGTAAGTGAAATATTTCAAAACGTCACCATGTTTGTGCCCTTGTCCCCCCATTATTTATGCCTCTGTCCAGATGTCTTGCTGAAAGAGTTTGAAGGTATGTGCACACCCCTAAAGTGAGCAAAATTTAAAATCGATTTAATTTTTTTTTTATTATCCCAAGTAAAGTTTAAGCAAGGCTGAGCTGGTATGCTCATCATGCAGCTGTGCTTAGCATAGCTTAAATATCTGAAAGAGCTAAAAAGAAATATAGAAATAAAGCTATCAATCTGAGATAGTGTAGTGGTTAGAGCTACTGCTTTACATGCAGGCATTCATGGTTTGAACCCCAATTACATCTGTTCACTTTTACATGTGAAAGCAATTGTAAAAGTTATATGTATTATTAAATGAGGTAGTAAATAATATATTTATCAACAGAGTAGTGTAGCAGGTCCAAAAGTGAGGTGTCAATCCAGAAAAGATGTGAAACCCCCATATAAGCACATGTGCCCCATACAGTATAGTCACACAATAATAAATGTAATGAAAGCACATAGTGGGATGTCAGGGAGGTTAGACATAAAATCAGAATATTTTAGTAATGATAAATCAATCCCAAAAGGTGATAGTCTATAAAATGATATTTGAGAAATGCTAAGCAGTGCACAGCTATGGTTATCTGGTGTAAGCATTGCTTAAATATAAATGCTAAGCAATGAGTATCCCAGCTAAGCTGAATTGTGCATTGGTAAGCAGAGCTCAACATCTAAACTTTTAAGCACTTCCAACCTTAGTTAAGTGGGTTTGTATGTAGCTTAGCATTTTCAAAATGGTCCAGTCATTGCAAAGGGCAGGAAATCAGCCCTATTTAAACCTTGCAGGTGGGAATACAGCCCATAACCAATTATAGCTGATAACTGCAGGCACCATGGCTGGAGTTGGGGAGGGATCTCACTTTCAGGTGAAGCACTGGGGCATTCGGGAGTCCAGGGTCATGATTGGACTCCTTGTGGAAGACCATGAAGAGAGACTGCTGCAGGGCCAGTATCAGGGCCCACAGTATAAAGTGCAGGCCTGGGACCATCTCACACATGATTTCACCAGTGCTACTGGCATCCCTTGGATTGGTGAGCAGTTCTGGTACCATTATGCTAACCTCAGGCATAGGAAGAGGGATCTCTTGGTCCAGTGGATCCAAGACGCTCCGGCACAAAATGTCCCAGGTGTGTGTAAGTATCAGTATCAATTATTGTTTATCAAAGTCCAGCTTAAGTATGAGATGGATAGGTATGCATACATGTTTCTCTATCTCCTGTACAGCTACAGATGAGAGGGCTTTGAACATGGACACCCACACCAGCAGGCTGCTAAGGCTGCATCTTGAGGCTGGTCAGTACAAATCTAGCTTGCAGTAGTCAGGGCAAATAAATAGAAAGGAGTAGAATGTCACTTCCCAGTAGGTAGAAATGTGTATTGTTTGTACTGAATAAATGAGACATTAGCAGAGTAATAGTGATGTACAGGATATATATCAATAAAAGTGTCAATACCTGTCAATAAAACTCAAAACGCCAGACTGTTGTGTTTACTTTGGTATATGGTAGTATGAATCTAAATGTGTACAGGTTCTGCACAGCAACTATGGCACTGACAGCATGAATTAATTGAGGCTCATCTGACAAAGATTGTGGAGTTGTAAAACCGATTAACTATAAGAGATATTAAATGCACCAAGATTGGATCACTGAATAGTAATGTTGTGTTAACCATTGTTTTCCATACTGTAATATGTAAAAGTATGAATACACAGTATAAGAACTATCTGCCATGCATGAATATCAGAATTTCAAGGCAGCTTGTCCAAACAAGAGAGTATTAGGCAGAAAACAGTCAAAAAAGAAACAGCAGTTCCTCAGTAGTTCATTGTGATGAAACACAACCTTGTTGTACCTGTTTGCACAAACAGGCACAGTTTGAATCCTGGGAGTGGTATTAAGCTGTATGCATAATCTCGCCGAAGAATATGTGTAGAAAGAGTCAGGTATTGTTAACAGAAATTTCCTCCACAGGCCTGCCAGGTAAGAAAAGGTATAAATTAGCTGTAAGAAAGTTGTAATTATACACTGTGTGCTGTCATGGCTAGTGGTCACTGCCACCAACACCCAGGGTGAACAATAGAAATCAAGGAGAAGTAAGAAAGTAACACACACACACACAGTATGAGTGTACATATGTAACAATGTGAATATGGGTAGAAACAGACAGATATTGTTAACAGAAATTTCTTCCATAGGTCTGCCAGGTAAGAAAAGGTATAAATTAGCTGTAAGAAGTCCGTAATTATAGACTGTGTACAAACATACCACTGCCCAACCAAAGGCCATATGTCAATGTAAAGTGAGGTCATACCTGGAGACTGAGTAGAGCAATGATCATTAAAGTTGTGAGCAATTGAAGCCTATACAGTTGTTCATTGATCTCTCTCTCTCCCCCACCCTATCTGCACCAATAATCTAAACACATAATTCAACATGCATGTTTTTAACCAAACCTACTGTTGGGACGTGTGTCCTATTGTTCTACAAATATTTTAACATTTCATTATTAATGTCCCCTGTTCAAATACTATCATTGGTGGCTTGTTGCTATCAATGTAACCTGCATGCCGTTATAATGCCCACTGTGGTTCCATATATGCATGTGTCTGTTTGCTATACAACTGTTTCAGATCTGTTTAATGGTTTCAGTTGGAACACCAATGCATGCTGTTATAACTAATCCTGGAATGTGTTGTTCATGACTAACCGACATATGTTGTAAAACCTCAACACCATAGCACTTCTGGAAAAGACTACCTATGTCAAACAGAGCTCCTCATTAGCACTCTTCAAGAAAAATCTTGATGATTGGATGGGAAATAGGAAATTCACCCTGGGGATCACTTCTGTGGCTCTGCCCGACAGAGGCACAGGAAAATAATTTTTTTGGGTGGCGAAATCCAGGGTACCTTTTTGGCTAGGCTTATATAGGCCCTAGGGCCAATAGCCTAGTACCTACCTATGAACCTATGAACTTCTGGGAAGGCCAATCCCAGACAATCCACCTGTCTCACCTCATCTGGCCATGGCACTGGGCACCAGCATGTCTGGGACCCAACCTTGGACCTCCTCGTCCGCTGTTCCTGGGGTGACTTAGGGGCCTGATATACTAAGCATAACTCCTCATCACATGTCCACATCAACAAAATCATGCCACTCTCTGGCTTTGTCCCCAAGCTGTCCAACCTGGCCTGACCCCCTAACATACATATTCCTAATCCTGTCCACCCTTGTCACACCCAGTGCAAATCTTAACATCATTAGCTCTGCTACGTCCAGCTCTGACTCCTGCCTTTTTTCAATGCCATTGTTTACAACCCATATAACATACCTTCTCTCACTACCCTCTTGTAGACCTTCCGTAGCACTCCTAATGATAATCGCCTGTCACAAATCACCCTGACACTCTTCTGCACTAACTGCATCCTGCCTGTACTCTCTTCTCCACCTCTCAACTGCACTCGCCATTACTCTGAACAGTTGTACCCAAGAATTTTGTACCCGACTCTGATACACACAGCTGTACCCCCCTTACATCTGGTCTCTGGCATACACAATATATCCATCTTTCCTCTGTCCATCATATCAGTTAGCTCTGTCCCCATGCCAGTCATACTCACAACATTAAAAGTTCCTTCCATCACTACCGCACTCCTAGCCTTTATCCTCTCTGCCTGCCATATGAGCATCGGACATCTTCCCGGGTATGTCTGTGAATGCAATGGCTACTGTACTATCAAATGACGTGTGTGTGTTACAGAAATATGAAGAAAGTGTCACTAATCATGGCTCAGAGCCTACCATGTATGTGCGGTGTCCTCCAGATGTCCTGCCCTAACTGGTTGACAGGAATGACTGGGCAGCAAGAGTTTAATTACAGTGTGCCATACTGAAATAGAACTGAAAGGTATAGCAGATATTACCTGTGCATATGTATATATGGGTAGGTGTACCTGGCTGCCTCATAATGACTGACATGGGATGCAAACTGTCAGGTAAATAGACTGTACATGTTGTACACGTGTAATCTTAGTTTCTGTGCATCCAACAGAGTTACACTTCTACAGCTAATGGTTGTTGCATTGCCCTGACACATACATGGGTACTAGAATAAGCATAAATATAATGTTGAAATTGGAGAGGTGTCCACCTGTGTTATGACCTTGTGTCCATGCCTACTACAAACAGATATATGACCACCCACATAGCTGTATGGCTTCAGCAAGACCTTACTTCTGAAACCTGTCTTCACCAAAGTAGAGTGACCCCCTTTGCTGGACAGCAGCAATGCAATAAGCACATGATGGGATGCTATATTGGCTGTACAGGGCAAAGAAGGAGCAGGCACCAACTGGGCAGCATGTCAACCTTTGTCTGTACAAGAATATTAGGTCACAGGTGGTGTACTGTAAGGCTAACTATGACTACAAATTGGATGCATCCACTAAGGACAATCACAAGGTCATCTTCACATATGTATGCAGTCTCATATGAACAACACAACCTACCCTGTAATGGGGGTTGATCACACCACACACACACACACACACACACACACACACACACACACACACACACACACACACACACCATAGCCACAGCCAACCTGCTGCAGACAGGTGTAGGGCAAACATCACCCCCTGGCTCACCATCAGTATAGGTGGATATGCACAGCACACTCACCCCTCCCCTCATCAACATGGATCAAGTGCAGACTGCCTAGGTTAACAAAAGCAGGTCCTCTTGGGCCCTGAAATCAGTCCTGTCTGCAGCCTATATGAACCCAGCCATATGATTCCAGATCCATTACACACTGTATGCAAGCAAAGCCTGAGCACCATTGACATCCCATCTGCAAGGAACATGGCCAGTGTCAACCTTCTACACAAAAGTGAATGATGAATGGGGGGTTTATGCAATGTACTGGCCCTCATTGAGGGGAACATGACACATCAGAACCAAGAGTACAGTGCATGTTCATACAGTGCTGACAGGCACAGGGGTATGATGTGTATGTAGGTGGTGGGTAATGATAGGCAACATTCATGTGCTGGTTTTGTAAAGAACCCTGAGTAATATCAGAGGTCCTGTGATGTGCTTCACTGTTTATGTCCTCCAGGTGCCATGCAAAGACAACCATGTTACACTGTTGAGGAGATAGCAGCCATCACAGAGGCCATGATTGCACAGTACTTCATCCTTTTCAGCAATAGCCAGCAAAACCTGCAGGAGCGGACTGCCCTGTGGGATGAGCTGGTCCACAGAGTGAATATCTTGGACCACCATAGAAAAACTTACAATCAGGTCAGGCAGAGAGCAAATTAACCGATATGTAGAGCCTAGCAAAGGGCTGCTGCAGTTGTGATGGACTGTACTGCTACCAGTGGGGGTCTGGCCACACAGGCCCCACTTATGGTAATGGAGGGGATCCTTGTCAACCTTGGGGTAGCCCCCATACAACCTCAACCATGGGAAACACCAGTCATGGAATGAGTGGCACCCAGACACCAGGTGAGGAGCATCCAGGTAAGGCCAAAGTGCACAACAATGTAATGAGGTAGCTGTTAAACTGTCTTCCATAGAGTCTCCAGATACATATATAAGTGCTAAATGGATTAGTGGGTGGGGTTTAGTAATGCACACAAATGCACATATATGGTGAAGGACAGAAAATTGTGTAATACCATAGTGTTGAAGTAAACCTCTGGGTAAAGGACACAGCACCAGTCAACAATAATACATGATTTTATTTATTATGACTCTAAATGGCCAACATGAGCAAGACAGTTAAAGTCTCTGAATGGTCAGAGACAAAAGTGCTTGATCCTACTTTCTTATTGTAAATGTTTTACTCATTTTGGCCACTTACAGTCATAATAAATACAATCATTTATTATTGTTGACTGTTGCCGTGTCCTGTACCCTGACGTTTACTTCAGATCTGCTTTATTTGTAGTTTTATATTCGTAATATCATAGTGTGTACTGTACCTATGCAGAAATGTAGCATTCATCCTGTACCAATGCCAAATGTGAATCTGCTGACAATACCTCTCCCCACAACTACATTGGTACCTCTGGTCTGCACATGGGTCAGCAGCCTGAAGCCGGTAAGTATGGAATTTTCCTGTTGTGGCTCACCAGTACTCTAGGCATGTTAAGGTCATGCATGTGACCATGCACACAACTGTGACACTTGGCCATATAGCAATATCTGCATGTTCACTTGTGGTGGTGTTTACTGCATTGCATCATGGTGGTCAACACAGGAGCCTATTTGCAGGAGATCTCACATATTTGTAGCATACCTTACAACTTGTCATTGCAGGACATTTGGACAAAGACTGACAAAATTGGTGGACAAAGGCCCAAAACTAGGTTCATAGTGTGTAAAATAGTGTTATACAATGCATATAAATGGTGTACACACCTGTTAGAATGCCAGGTATGTGTGACATACAATAATGAGAGCACAAAAGACAATTTCAAAATCCAGCCAACCTTTCATGTGACCTATAACTTGTACAATTAAATTGTAAAGCAAACAAAGCTGTTTGGGGAACAATTATGACACATAACAATTGTGCAACAACCTAGATGCATGTGTGTGCACAGGCTGAAGCTAATACTGTGTTGACACAGCTTTTTATATAACTACAGCAGTACATCTTATTGGGTACACACCTGCCATCAATTACAGAGACTCTTTGATTAACAGCAAATAATGGTAAGCTGTCCTACCAGGATTATACTAACATATACCCAGTTGCCTGCTACAGAAACATCCATGGTTTGCATACAGCTGATGAAGCTGCTAAGGGCTAACATTTCTGAGATGTATCAGCCTGGAGAAGGGTACTGAAACATTACCACAGCATTGTATATACCATGGAACACAGTGCAGACAGTCATCAAAAGGTGGTAAAAATATGGGTCTACATTGACAATGTGAAGGAGTGGACATCCCTCCAAATTCTATGAGAATACATCACCACAATTGACCAGGGAGGCTGCCAGGAGGCCTACAGCAACAGTGAAGGAGTAGCAGGAATCTCTGGCAAGTACTGGGTGTGTACTACATGTGACAACAATATTCCGTGGTCTCCATGTCTTGACTATAAGGTAGGGTTGGAGGATAGCAGCAGTTCTTCACAACAAACAATATCCAGGCTTGGATAAAGTGTGAAATACAATACATTAGGTCTTCAAAGAGCAAGTGGGAAACTGTGTTATGGTCATATGTGATCAAGGTTGAACTCTTTGGCCACAATCCTGACAGGTTTGTTTGGCACAATGACACCACTGCACATCACCAAGAAAACACCACCCCCACAGTGAAGCATGGTGATGGATGTATCCTGCTTTGGAATTGCTGTAACTGGGGCTGTAGCCAAGTAGGAGGGGATTATGAACAGTTCCAAACACTGGTCCCTTGTGGGTCCAATCCTTCTAGTGTTTGTCATACAGCTGTGGATGGAGCGGGATCCCACCTTTCCACACAACAATGGCCCAAACCATACATCCAAATCAAAAAAATGATGGCTTCACCAGAACACATGCAACATTCTGCACTGGTCCAGCTGGAGCCCACACCTACATTCAATACAAAATATGCAGGGTGACCTGAAGAGGCCAGTGCACAGGAGAAGCACTTGCAATCTGACAGAGTTGGAGGTGTTTTGCAAGGGAGAGTGAGCAAACATTGGCAAGTCAAGATATGCCATGCTGATGGACACTTTCCCAAGAGAACTGAATGCTGTGATTAAATCAAAAGGTGCTTTAATGGAGGATTACTTTAAGGGTGCACACACTCATGCAACCAGCCTATTTTACCTATTTCATTTACCATATGTTACCCATAACTGATGTGTATGTTCTTCAGTTGGATTGCACTGGTTATATGTCATATGAAATATGGGAAATGTTATGACCTGATTTCTGAGGTCTCATGTGATATATCACAAAATTCTGGCATGTTAATAGGGGTGTGTACACTTACTATAGCCACTGTAAGCATGGGAAGTTTGACTAACAGGCTTTGTTTTGACATACATGTACTGCAGGTTATACAGTCTGCACCTCAAATTACAACATTAATTAGTCGCACCAATCAACAGGTCATCCTAGTAATGTATCAGACAAACATAGGAGTTATGAGAAACAGACCAAACATATGAGCCACACATCTAGACATTCAGCAAAACTATGTACAGTTGGGAGGTATGTTCTGTAGGAGTTGTTACAGTACAATACAGGTAAACAGCAATAATGTTTACATGGGTGCAGTGTGTGCTAGGTGAAAGCCTATCACCTACTAACACCACTCACATATCCCAGAGGTGTATATTAGTAGTGACAGTACATGGAAAGGGCTGCACTGCACAATGTTGAGGGTCTGTTCAGAGTGTGTATGTTATTGTCTGACTGTGTGTCGTGAATTTTACCAGTTGGCTAATGTGAGGTCTGTGTAATGCCCTTGAGGCACCTCACCTGCATGTGTGTATCTGTGTGTGTGTGTGTGTGTGTGTGTGTGTGTGTGTGTGTGTGTGTGTGTGTGTGTGTGTGTGTGTGTGTGTACCAGAAAAACCATATAGTACAGGTAGTAATTTACGTATGTTGTCTATTCCTCACAGGTGGACATGGTGGACACAGTCTCTCCCGCACTGGTTCTGATGTCAATATCTCTGCAGACTCTGACCATGATGATGTTCCTATTGAAGCACAGGTGGGGTTGTCATGGGCTGAATCTGTGCCATCAGTTGGCATCCCACTGTTGTCAACCACATCCCCGTACACAGTCACAATGCCCACAAATACCCTGTCACCAGTGGCCACAGATAATGGACAGTTGGGTGGTGGCATGGAACAGGCTAGTGTGGTGATAATGGCAAGTGAGGATGCAGGCACTAGCCATGGCCAGAGTGCTGGCAAGGTCACACACAGGCAGATGGGCAGGGCTGCTTGGAAGAGGATTGCAGCCTGTTATGCCCCTGTTGCAAGTGCCACAGCAGCAATCACCAGAAACATGTTTCGGGCCATTATGGCAGCACAGGCACATACTGAACATAACACCAGACATATATGCAGGGTCATGGATGAGCACATCCCTGGTGTCCATGGCGATATTCATGAACTCACTGTGGCCATCTGTGAGTGTAATGAGGTCACGGATAGATGGTGGGGGGAGACCTTGGCAGTCCTCGATTGTGGAATATCAGTGCTTGAGTGTTTGGCAGGGGATGGCAGGCCGACATGAGGACATAGGTCAGCACCATGACCAGCTGAGGGTCTACGTGGCCATGCACCATCACGTTCTCACAGTGGCAGTACCACCATTACTACTAAAGGGGGTGTGCTGTCCATGCCACGATGCAGCAGACAGCAGTCACCATCGGGGAGTAGTACTGCATCCGGACTTGGCCCTGGTGGTGCTGGTGAGACCCCTGACAGGACCAGTTTTCATAATCATGGCAAGAGATGGTGAAC